>NC_062202.1:1728752-1743752 GCF_912470025.1 Vespa velutina
TGAATTTATAATTGTATGAGAAAGAAGGTAAGAAAGAAGAAGGAGAGATTAAAAAGAAAAAAAGAACAAAGAAAAAGAAAAAGAAAGAGAGAGAGAGAGAGAGAAAAAAAGAAAGAAAGAAAGAGAAGAAAGGAAGAAAAAGAAAAGAAAGGAAAGGAACAATTTTATTTGACATTTGACGCTTGGCTGATCTATGAAAAGCTAACATCTACTTTGCCATACTCGATGCTCATTTAATTCACACGGCGCGGTTTCACCGCAATGCAGTGTACCACTTACGGTTCGTACGACGCTCTCTCGCTTTCCTCTCTCTCTCTCTCTCTCTCTCACACACACACACACATACACATCCACCATATATACTATCTCTCTTCTTCGTCGTCTTCTTCCTCTTCTACTACTTCTTCTTCTCTCTGTTATTCGATGGGATCCTCGAATTTACTGATTTTCACTCCTAGCACGAAATCCAACGTCTGGCCCGTAACGAGAGGAGCTCTCGGGCTCTCTCGAGTAGAAGAGACCATTGGACTGTCCGTCGCCAAGGAGGTCGCTTCTAGAGAGAGAAAGAGAGAAAAAGAGAGAGAGAGAGAGGGAGGGAGGGAGGGAGGGAGAGAGAGAGAGAGAGAGAGAAAGAGCTTGGAGAGGACCAACCCTAACTTCTTAACCGAATTGTTAACTCGTCGGTGGTGGACGGGAGCAAACTTGTCCGTTAACTTTTTGGCGTTGGAAAGGAGAATGCAATGTAGAACGGGAGAGAGAGAGAGAGAGAAAGAGAGAAAGAGAGAGAAAAAAAATTCAGCGAGTCTCTCGCTGATTTGGTAAACATTCTTCGTTCGTCCGTTCCTTTAAATTTAAACTCCAACATGAGAATCTTGAAATAAATTAAATGAGAAAAGATACTAAGAAATTAACCTTAATTCGATATTTTAATGTACTTATAAATGTTAATTCGATAAATTGATTCGATCGATCTTGAAGAAAACGACTCAGAGAGGGAGAGAGAGAGGGAAAGAGGGAGCATATATTTTTTCGTTCATTGAAATTATTTTCACAAAGTTTATCATATCCACCCTCTCGAAAAGACTTCTTTATCTTTTATTATTCCTTCGCTCGTTCCCCAATCTCTTTTCGAATTGACATTATCGATCGTGTTCGAATCGAAAAACCATAAGAAAGAGAACACTCGCTCGAGTGATTTGAAGAATATGGTATCCCTTGAAAGAAAAAGAAAAAAAAATCATCCCTCTCCCTCTCATTCTCTCTCTCTCTCTCATCTCATCGACTTACGTCGTTTCATTTCTTTTACCACCCTTCGGAGTCCGGTTCGATCCGTCAAAAGGAAGGAAGGAAGGAAGGAAGGAAGGAAGGAAAGAAGGACAAGATAAGGTCGGAAGCTTCAAGAGGAAGAATAAGAGGAGAGAGACAGCGCACTTTCCCCTTCGTCGGTCGAGAACTCGAAATTATTTAGATTTTATAACACAATAGCGAACTTTATGAGCACGGTACCCGGTTTTCTGGACGAGGGGGTGAAAGACGTGAAAGGTAGGGGTGGCTGCATTTCCATAAGAATTTAATAACACCACAACACAGCACGCAATTAATATACTTTTTTGCCTTGTTAGCCAAGGTCTACACTAAAAGGCGGTGACCGTCAAAGGAAGCGTGTTCCGACCTTCTTCACCCAAGTCCTCTCTCTCTCTCTCTCTCTCTCTTCAACTCCAACCCCGTCGTCCTTCTCTCTCTCTCTCTCTCTCCCTCTCTCTCTCTCTCTTTTTCTCTCTCTTACGCTTTACCACGGAAAACGTAATAAGAATTATAACCTCGACCGATGTAATATTTCAACGGAAGAGATACCTTTGGACCGTAGAATTGTAAAACGCGACGATGCTGAATCGTCTCTCGTCTTCGCTTTTATCCCCATAATTCCTTTCCCACCTCCCACCTCCAACATCCACCCCCTGCCCGCACGCCCACCCTTTCCACCGTCTTTTAATTCCCAGCTGGTCGTCTTAACTCCTCGGAAAAACGATTTCGTACAAACGAGGGAGAGATGATACTACGAATGTAATTAATATATCCGTTGTGGACGTTAGAAATCAAATCGACGAGATTCTCGACCAATGAGAAATTATTTCATTCAAATGAATCGAACGAATCGAAAGCTATCTTTCTTTTTTTTTTTCTTTTTTTTTTTTTTTTTTCTTTCCTTTTCTTATCGATCGAAAAAATGAGGAGAAGGAGAGGCAAGTGTGCAGGGGAAAGATAGACAGAAAGAGAGAGAGAAAAAAAAAGGTCTTTCTTTTTTCTTTCCTTCTTTTTTTTTTTTTTTTCTTTTCTTTTCTTCTCTTTTTCTTCTTCCTTTTTTCTCTCTCCTGAAACGAGCTTTCACTCGGAAATCGAATGAACGACCAATAAATTGGCAGGATGTATCGCAATTCCCACTTGGCCGACACGAATCCTTTTATGGATCTTTTACCAAGTCAACGAGTCTGTTCACGCCTTTGAAACAAGACTGATCTACCTTCGAGCCTCTTGCCAAGTATCTCGAGAGTCAAATATTAATGGCACGTGTTACGGGCGTATTTAAGCGACGTGGGGAAAAAAAAAAAAAAAAAAAAAAAAAAAAAACAGAAAAAAATAAAAAAGAAAAAAGAAACAAGAAAATCAAAATCGTCGCCCTTTTCTCCTGTCAGAAGAAAAGAAAAAAAAACAAACGAAAAAAAAAAAAGAAAAAAAGAAGAAGAAAAGTAACAGAGAAAGAGAAAGTACAAAAGCGTGATAGACAAGCAAACGAAAAGAAACGAAGAGTAAAAGAAAAAGAACGAGAGAGAGAGAGAAAGAGAGAGAGAGAGAGAGAGAGAGAGAGAGAGAGAGTAAGAGATATAAAGAAAAGGAATGAAAAGGGTGAGATTCGAGTAAGAAGGGGAGGATGAGAAAAGCTTCGAGTATTTCGCCAACTTGGTAAGCCAAGTCGAGATCGTTCGCGCAAGGATTTCTTCTTGGAAAACACGCTACTATTTCTTTATTTCTTTCTTTCTTCCTTTCTTTCTTTCTCTTTCTGTATCTCTTTCTCTTTCTATTTCCCCTTTCTCCTCCTCCTCCTCCTCCTTCCCCCTCCCCTTTTTTCTAGCAGTCTCCTTCTGAGCCGAATCTTTCACGAACGGATTAAGAGATATCGATGAGCTCGAGTATCATGACAAAGTTTGATACAAACTTTCAAAACAAAAATGAACAATCGCGAAACATTTCTTTCATCTACAGAACAATTTTTATCTTTTACACTTATCCGGATATCTACAATATTATTCCTATTTTCAAGTGAAATATATATATGTGTATATATATATATATAAAACGTGACAATCGATGATGTGCTGCTTGTTTATGGAATTAGAGGAACAAGAAAAAAAAAGAAAGAAGAAAAAAAAAAAAGAAAAAGAGCAGAGAGTTCAAATTGCATGACTGTGAAATATGTAAAAAGTGAAGTCAAGAGGATAAATATTGGAATAAATCCAACGTTATTTTTATCTCTTCCCCTTCCTCACTCTCACTCTCTCTCTCTCTCTCTCTTTCTCTCTCTCTCTCTCTCTCTTTCGTTTTTTCATCTCAAAAGTATTATGTCTCATGCATACCAGAGGGAATTGACAGTTTGCAGAATCTAAACATATACTTGGATACTTCATAAAGCAGGAGATTAAGAGGCTCTTTTGCTTCTCCTCTTCTCTCTCTCTCTCTCTCTCTCTCTCTCTCTCTCTCTCTATCTATCTATCTCTCTTTCCCTCTCTCTTTCTCTTCTCTATATATGTATATATATATATATATATATATATCTCTTTCGTTCTCTTCGATAGACAGGTATTGTACAAAGCTGGATATTCTACCCAAGGGAGAAAAGAGAGGAGATAGAGATAGAAAAAGATAGAGAGAGAAAGAGAGAGAGAGAGAAAAAGAGAGAGAGAGAGATATATAGAGTCGAGCCATGATCAAAGATAATTTCCGATCAAAGATTAAGGATTACTCCCGTGGGCCACGTGTGGCCCGTCTAGGAATCAAAGTCCGTCGAAATATAAAATGCATGAATCGAGAATCCCCTGAGTATATATGCTTTCACCCTCTCCTCCATCGTTCTCTTTCCTCTGTTCTTTATACAACACCATAACGTGCCTGTATATGTGGGGTGAATCTATTGGTTACGCACGTGTGAACGTCATTCGAATACGATCCTTCAAATACCAACATTACTGTGAAACTCGTTTCCTCATTTTTTAAATAATGTTTCAAAAAGTCAAAACTTTTTACTCTTTTTACTATAAAAATATCGAATGATATTTTTTCTTCTTCTTCTTCTTCTTCTTTTCTTTTTCTTTTTTTTTTTATACGTTTATTACATTAATTAACAGTTACGAATCAATTTTCTATCGATAATTACGAATACAATGCATACATTAAACTCTATTTTTGAATCTTCCTTTTTTATGCTAATCCAAGCACAATATATTTTCGAAGGGCATGATTACCAGTAGATGTATTTTCTGCTCCCCGGCGTCTAGTTCGTTGTTTCATGCGTACACGTTTACCATACCCGCGAGCAATATACACGTGAACATTTTCGCTCATCTCGTATAACCGCATTGATGTGCATTCACCGAACCGACGTCCTTGGCAAAATTAGAACATACACGCGCTATTTGGTTTTAAAAAAATACAATTTGTAGATAAGTGTTAAGCGTTTAGATTGTTTTCAAAAAGAGGTAGAGAGAGAGAGAGAGAGAGATAGAGAATTTGTTTTTTCTTTTTCAAATTTTAATATACAATTCTATTCAAAAAGCAATAATTATTAATTAATAATCTTTAATATAGATACAAATTGGAAAATAAGTTTTCCACGTGAGTAAAAAAAAAAAAAAAAAAAAAAAAAAAAGAAAGAAAGAAAGGAAAGCCATATTTGCAACGTTTTTCTCCAAGCGTGAAAATTAGAATTATCGTGTCCAAAGCAATCGTCAGAAGTATCTTACAACATTTTTCACAACCCTCTTTGTCCTTTCTCCGAACGAATCTCACGTGACTAAACTGACTACGGTAGTGCAAAGCCACTCTCTTCTCCCTGTGTAGGTCACCCTTCTTTCTCGAGTTACGTTCGATGCAATTACGAAAAAAGGGAGAAAGAGAAAGAAAAGGAAAGAGAAAAAATGTCGATGAGCTTTTCACAAATAATTCGATTGCACATTTGAACAAAAGATAAAAAGAATAAAAAAGAATCCCTTGCGATAATAACAAAAAAAAAAAAAAAGAAAGAAGAGAAGTTTTTCTTTTCCTTCTTTCCCTCTCTCTCTCTCTCTCTCACAAACACACACACAAGAAATAAAAGTACAACGAAGTAACAAGAAAGAAAGAGATAGAAAGAAAAAAGAAAATAAAATGAAAGAAAAGAAAGATAGAAACTAACGCGTGACGCCACAAAAATTCGTTCCGGTGATTACAAGAAGGGAAACTTTTCTTTTTTTATATCCTCTTTCTAGGACCACCCACCATGTACGATCATCCACGGTTTAGCCCCTTTAACGACACTTTGGTGAGGGTAGAACGAGAGAAAAGCCAACTATTTCTTTCTCTCTCTCTCTCTCTCTCTCTCTCTCTCTCTCTCTCTCTCTCTCTCTCTCTCTCTTTCTTTGCGGAATAACAACGTATGGAAATCTTTCGTATTTTCGACACGTACTGCGTGGAAACCTCGCAGGAGGACATTAGATATTAGATTTAGCGCGCTTACAACTGTCGTTCTACCTAATTAGGGGTGCCTTCGGTCTCGGACCCCACTCGAAACAGATGGCCACCCTTAGGCTATGAGATAATTCCGTAGAGAGAACGGTCGAATCGAAGGAGGGTAAAGGGAACGTTCGTTGGAACGTCGAGGGAGGAGTTGGAAGGTCGAAATGGGATGACTACAACGAGGAGGAGGAGGAGAAGGAGGAGAAAGAGAAGGAGGTAGAAGAGAAGAGAAGAGGATAGGAGAGGAGAGGATAGGAGGGCTCAAATTCTGGGATCAAAATGCACGCAGAGGGCCAATTCGCGAGGCGACTGTTGTTATCGGGCTCCTTTAATAATTCATCGAAATTAGATAACCTCGTGGCGCCGTTATCGAGATTACCGGCACACATATACGAAGAACAGGTTCCCTTGCCTATGTCTGTGTATATATCTATGTTGTATACGTGTAAGCTGGTAAAGGCAATCGTCGGTGAGCGACTAAAGCTGTTTTATTCCCCGTTCAAACTGGGATCTGATATCAAGACAATGAGAGGGGTGCCTTCTACATTCTCTCTCTCTCTCTCTCTCTCTCTCTCTCGCTCTCTCTCTCTCTCTCTCTTTTGGTATCCATCTATCTGTCTATCTATACCTTATCCAGCAAAGGTCCCTAAGAGATTGCACTCGAGGGCAGTAACATGCGAATTGAATGACCACCGTATAAAATTCACATCCACGAACGGCGACCGCCAACCGGAATGATAATAGCCTCTCCATCCCGATTTCAAGACCGGCAATCTGTGCGACGGAAACTCGTAAAAACGATTGGATTTGGAAATCACGAGCGGAGAGAGAAACAGAGAAAGAGGGAGAGAGAAAGAGAGAGAGAGAGAGAGAGAGAGAGAGAGAGAGAGAGAGAAAGGAAGAGGAAAAAGAGGTCGCTTAATGCGCACACATTGTTTTCTATTCCTTTTCTTTTGGCATGTTGTACGCAAGCAAAAAAAAAAGAAGAGTGAAAGAGAGAGAGAGAGAGAGAGAGAGAGATAGAGATAAAGAGATATAGACTATGTTTTGTAGACGAAAATGATGATGGTCGTCCTAGATCGATTGAATTTTTGTAAGCATTTTCATCGAGACTTTTCGTTTTCTACGTAATAATTATTTAAAAAAAAGAAAATAACGAAGGATTTATTTTGGAACGTAATCGAGCGCAAAAATAAAACGTAAGAAAAGCAACGAATCGTTCAATGTTCGAGCAAGAATCGACGGAAGCATCGTATTTGCATGCGCTCTTCTGAAAAAGAAAAAAAATAAATAAATAAATAAAAAAGAAAGGAAAAGATAAAAAAAAAAAAAAGAAAAGAAAAGAGAAAAGAAGAAAAAAATATTTATCGCCCCTGAGGTTTCGTGGTAACGCCTCGCTTATGAATTATGCATGCTGAAACATGGAGCTTGTTGCGAGCCTGCTCATCTCTAACGTTCGAGCGCAATTTTAGCGAGATCGTCAATATAAAATCGTTTTGACGATAAGTCGTTAAGGTTATATACGTTATAGAACATAACGCTAAATCTTGTGATTTTGATTCCTTCCTTGAGATTAAATACTTCTAATATTTTCTAATAGGAAAATAAGATTTAATTCACGAAGTATTAGATGAATATATTATATAAATTAACATTGACAATCAATTATCGGATATCTTAAAATATTCAAACATTATTATTATTAAATTAAATCGAATGAATATTCCCAATGATCGACATGAAATATTAAGGATCTAGAAGCACAGTATGAATTTTTCCAAGAAAATACTATTTTCGGATATTATTAAATACGAGCGATCAGATGTTACTGATAAAATCGGCCACGCGAATAATTCAATCTACCTATCGTACTAATTATCCGACGAAATACTCCAAATAATGTATTATGCGTTAATGGACAAGCACATATATGTAATATACAATTATATACATACATATATATATATATATATATATATATATATATATATATATAAATTATAGATATACACATATTCATAGAAAATTATTAGCGAGAAACTGTAATTCCCTGCGAACACCTCGCGAAACGGAGGTTGTCACTTTTCCGATTTTAACGTGACCGAAATTAAATCCGAGATTACGTGCTGATCGTATGGAGCGCGCTTAAATCGTCGTACAAACGGTCACGCTTGTCGCACGCGATCTACGCTTGTGCGTGGCTATGTGCTCGAGGGTGAAAAGTGAAGAGGGGTCGGTGAACAAGCAGAGGGTAACAGAAGAGGAAGGGTGAGTACATTGTACGCCGATCGTGATAAACTTCGCGATATACGTAAACGTTGATTGACCACCGTCAGGTGGTTCCCATGGACCTGTCTATTCGCGATTTGCGAAAAGGATCACGATAATACGATATTTCACTCTTGCCGATCTATCGTTCGATTTATTGTTTAAAAAATAAGCCGCGGTGAAACGTTCTATTATCCGGAAATCCCATTGGAAACGATGACTTTTCGATCGATTTCCAAATGAACAACAAAATTCTATAGCTCCATAACTTAAAATCAATTTCGTTAATATATTTTAGATGAAAAATTAAAGAAAGAATAAAAAAAATTATAAATAGGATCTGTTTGTTCTTACAAATTATAAATTTTTATAAATGATTTTTCGATCAAACGATCGTTTCGAATAGTACTTTTTTACGATCAATCGATAAAATTCGTTTTCTCCATCAACCTGATTGCTCAACATAGTAGATAATTCATATTACGATAGTCCAATCGATATTCCACATTTGGCATACGGTAATTAATCGAGATCCGGTCGAATTAACAAAGTAATTTCAAATGTTAACACTCTCTAAACAGCTATTAACATACATGGTAATAGTAACGAAGTAAAGGACAGAGAAAGAAAAATATTGAAATATGGATATGCAAATATTCAGACGTTCGGATTGATTCCGAAAAATTGAAAAAAAAAAAAAAAAAAAAAAAAAAGAAAAAAAAAGGAGGAAGAGAAAATGGGGAAGGGGTGGAGAAAAAACAAAGAAAAAAAAATATTCCCAGCGATAACTCTTCTTCTTGTTCGAGAATACGCATACAAATCGAAGCTCCCATGAGAGAGTATGTTCGCCGTACAAATAACGAAAGGGGACACTTGGTAAAAGTAAATAAAAGAAATTTTTACCGGTTGTGAATGCCGCGTAAGTTGACTGTCCATCCTGCATGAGAATGCAAACGAAGAAGATAAAAAGTGTGGCCATCCTTGGTAGAATATAAATCGGGAAACTTCTCTTCTTCTTGATACGACGAAGCGATGAAAATGATGTATCGATGGAAGTAGTAGTAGTAGTAGTAGTAGTAGTATTAGTAGTAGTAGTAGTAGTAATAATAGTAGTAGAAGACGAAGAATTAGAGATTTGTAGATCATTATCTTCATCACCCGCGTACACGTCACTCGTCAATACGGCAGAAGATTCCGGTCGGCATTCACACGCGAGCCGTTCACCATCGAAGTCTCTGAGTTCAGGCATCGCGACCTCTCTTTTTTCTTCGATCCGATCGAAGGTAAAAGCTTTCTTCTTAGCACCGATTTCGATCCTTGATCTCTCGCGTCTTCTTTCGTGAAACTTCGAGCATGGCCGTGAAGAACTGATGGAAGAACGATCGTCGTAATAATAATAACGAGCTTCCATTTTATTCTATTTCTTTATAATCTTTTTTTTCTCGTACTTTTATCTATATATTATCTTCTCTTTCGTACGAAATAAAAATAGCAAAAAGAAACATAAACGAGCGATCGATCACCTTACGATCTCAAATGGTCTTTTTTTCTTTCTTTCTTTCTCTCTCTCTCTCTCTCTCTCTCTCTCTCTCTCTCTCTTTCACTCTCTCTCTCACTCTCTCTCTTTCTCTCTCTCTCTTTCTCTCTACCTTTTTCTTACAATTTCACACAATTTTGTAAAAGATCACGTCCGTCCCAGGCATCCTAAGAACTATTAGGAATGGGAAAGCACCTAAATACGAAATGAAAATTTGAGGATCGATCGATCGGTCGATCGATCGATCGATCGATAAAAATCCCAAGATTTTCGAAAGGCTTTGAAATACGACGATTAGTCGTTGGATCGAGTTGAATTATTTCGATTATTAGAATGAACGAATGAATTCTTTCCGAATTGGAACAATTTTAAAATCGGTTATTTAAACGCGACGGTCGAAGAATGAAACGTTCTCGTAAATACACGCGTCGTGCTTGCTGCTGCACGCTCGGGACGCCCGGCGTCGACTGGCGTCCTCGCCCTCGAGGGGGGAGCCACAACTAGATCTCGACTCGAGTCGGAGTTGCGTCTCGACGCAGCACACGCCGTTCGGCTCTCACGGCGCATATCTCCACCCCCCACCCTCTAACGGAGAACTACCCTTCACCCCTTACCCTCGAGCAAGCCAATCGCTGTGTACGAGTCGCCGCCCATCGCGTCGCGTAGGCGGCGCCGACTTCTCGAATTAAGATTTTCGACTTTTCCTTCGGTACCTCTATCCCCTTCTCTTTACCCCGTTCACTTCGGCCCACTCACTCTTCTCTCTCTCTCTCTCTCTCTCTCTCTCTCTCTCTCTCTCTTTCTCTCTCTTTTCTGATATGTCTCGACCTATGCTAGGTCCATGGATTCACTGCGAACTCTCGCGAGATAGAAACCGATCCTTCGAGAGTCCACGCGACTCTACTCTTTGACTTTTCAGGTGTGTATTTATCACACAAGTAATCACATTTATTGGTTATATGTTCTTGTTTAAATGAGAGAGTAGAAATTGTCGTAATGTCGAATCGATATAATTTTACATTATTAGGTATTTCTTCACTTTGACTTTGATCGATCTCATGTGTCTATCTTTTTTCATTCTATATATATATATATAATATTCTAAATAAAAATAATATAAAACGTATTACATTTAACACAAAAAAGGAGAGCGTAATTGTTTCAAATATTTATCGCGATATCATAAATATAAAATTGTTTGTAAAAATTTGAAAATAATTCAATCGATTTTTCATTATTATTTCATAATAAATATTAATTATAATCGATTAAAATTATATGCTATGATAAGTCTTAAAAAGCATTTTGAAATTATCGACATGAGATTGATAAAATGATAAGAACAATTTCGAATAACGAAAATTTCGATCGGCAAAATTCTTTTCAAGTTTTCCCTGTTGTATAATAGCTACGTACGATGAAAAGGAGATTATAGAGCTATAAAAGCAGGGAAGGGGGCAGAAGGGGAGGTAGGGAATGTGGACTAATTTAAAATGACTCTTCGTCTGAAAATACGACAGGGAATTACACGCTTGTTTGCGAAAGTCTCGGAGAAGCATGTAAGCTGATTATATGATCGTTCGGATTCGATATCTCGAGATTTTTACTAGACTCATAAAAAAAAAAAAAAAAAAAAAAAAAAAAAAAGAAAAGAAATAATAAAAAAATAAAAATAAAAATAAAATAAAATAAAATAAAATAAAAAGAAAAGAAATTCGAATCTCACTAATACGCACGCACGTACTTATGTATTTTTATCGAAGAAAATTATCTTGAATGACCGATTTTAAAAATACACACAGGATAGATATTCCATCGGATTAAGTTCATCTCTTTTGATCGTCCAAATATACTAAATATACTAGAAAATATTTAATTTATGACAAAGGAAAAAAATGAAAAATAATTTTCATTCGTCATGATAAACGTTTATAATATACATATTATTATGTATTATTATTATTATTATTATTATTATTATTGTTATTATTGTTATTATTATTATTTAAATCAAAGAAGATAAAGATGAAATGAGCGAGTCAGATAAAACATCCTTTATATCATTACCGCACCGCTCAAGGTGCCACGAAAAGTTTCCTATTAGTAATGCCTAAACTCCGTTCGGCTTATCGAAAGTTTCAAGGCAATAGATCCAGCTTCTATTATCAGAATATCGTCCTTGAACAGAAGGCAAGGACGAAGAAGAGTAGTAGCTCTCGTATCTTCCACCCTCCCATCTTCTCTTTCTCTTTCGTTCTCTTTGGAAGGGTAGCTAGTTGGAGAATCGAAAGGGAGCTTCAAGTAAGATAGAAATAGAGTAGGAGAAAGAGGAAAAGGAGAAGGAGGAGAAGTATGAGGAAGAGAAAGAGGAAGGAGGAGGAGGAGGAAAAGGAGAAGAAGAAGAAGGAAGGGAAGCTTTCATTTCGTTGATGTAAGTTTGAAGGTTCGTAGGTTTGATGGGCATCGTGTCTGAGCTTGTCCGTTGATACCCTCAAGCGGAAGGAAGGTAAACCAGGCTCTTGAGAACGGAAAACCCGCACCATATCGTACCGCACCGCACTGCACCGCAATGTACCGCACCTTCTTCTTCTTCTTCTTCTTCTTCTTCTTCTTCTTCTTCTCTCCACTCTTCGGTTTCATCCTTGAAATCTCTGCTTCCACCTTCATTTCCACCTCCGCCTCATCCTCGTTCTACCTTCGGGCTAGATTGACATCTCCGTTATCGCTTTTGAGAAATTTTCCTCTTCGAACAATTAAACGGCTCTATTGGCTTCCACTTTGAGTAACAGTAGCTCGCGTCGTTCGACCAAACTTTCGAGATTATGAAAGACTCGAATGTGAAGAACATGTTTTCTCTCTCTCTCTCTCTCTCTCTCTCTCTCTCTCTTTCTCTCTCTCTCTTTGTCTTTGATGTGGCGAGATCATGAAAAGGGACGAGTAACTTTCTCGACAAAGATTTTGTACTTTAAGTACTCAATCGCGATTTCAATGTTTACTGATAAAGTTCCGAGGTTTTGGTGAGTTTTGAAGAAAAAGAAAAGAACGGAAAAAAAAAGAAAAAAGGAAAAAAGAAAAGAAAGAAAAGAAAGAAAGAAAGAAAGAAAGAAAGAAAGAAAGAAAGAAAGAAAAGAACGGAAAAGAAAAGAAAGAAGAAGAAAAAAAATAAAGAAAGCAATATGGATCGTTAATAAGTGATAATAAACGATTCAACGGAACATTAACGTTCCTATCCATTTTCATGAAGTTCGTATTCATTACGAGAAAGCGATAACATTATCTGTAATAGCTCTTCTACGGTAATGAAACTTGCAACTAAATTAACGAGCTCGTTGATAGGTACATTTAATCGATTTGTACTATACAAATGTATTCACGTACTCTTTCTTCTTTTAATCATCTTTGAGCTTTAAATAAAATTTCTCTCTCTCTCTCTCTCTCTCTCTCTCTCTCTCTTTCTTTTTCTCTTTCTATCTAGACAAAAAGAAATAATAACAAATGTGACATATTAAAGATGGATGGATGTGATCAGAGGGAAAAAGACATAAAAAACTTTTTTCATCAACTGTATGTATCTGAATTTTTTACTTTCAATTTTATCCATTCCCAAAAATGATTTTCCCTTCTTTCGATAAACTGAAAAATTCTTACTCTGGATGCATTCAAAATAATCGTCCCTTCTCTCTCTCTCTCTCTTTCTATAGTTCCTAGATTTTGTTTGATTTAAAATGAACAAAAGCTATTCTTAAGTTATCTTTAATTGAATACATTACTTTCGAAAGAATAGACAAAAATGATGAAAAAGGAAGAGAGACAGAAAACAAATCGAATGAACTTGTAAGCTACATAAGTAAAAGAAAAAAAAAAAATCGTTATCGGATTGTAGTACCAAGAAAATGAAAAGGAAGAAAGGTACTAATGAAATAATTGTCGAAACGTCTCTTTTCGAATATCCGTCTCGATTCGCAAAATAGCATTATCGCTGTTCGAGCAGGCTCCTTGCACAAGCAAGCAAGAAAAACTCTGTCTATTTCTCTCACTCTCTGTCTGTCTCTCTCTCTATCTCTCTCACTCTCCCTTTACTGTAATCCATTAGACAATCGTACTTTCGAGACTTCAAGCTCTACAGCCAATTAAGATTCAATACAATCGATGAGGAAACTATTCAAACGATGAAACAATCGGAATGTAATTGCGTCCTCCCAATCCCGCTCAACGGCAATTCATTTACCATATGCCAGCAGCCTTCTCCTAACTATACCCTCTTAACTATCCCAACCGCCCCCCTCACGCTCTCCTTATTTCCGTCTTCCTCGTAACAATCGGTATTGCCATCTTCTTATCAACCTTATACACATCCTTACATCCTTAAACCCGTTTTGTCTCGAGAAAATCTTATACTTAAAAAAAAATTTATATTCCCTCCCTCATAACTCCAACCCTGTCAAACTCTCCAACTCTCTCCTCTCTTTCATTTTCTTTCTCTTTTTTTTGTTTTTCTTCTTCTTCTTCTTCTGCTTGTTTTTTCTTTTTTTTTTCTTTTCTTTTCTTTTCTTTTCTTTTCTTTTCTTTTCTTTTCTTTCTTTTTTATCTTACGACGTGTACTACTCCCACGAGAATAGTACAGGGAAAGGTTTGCTTTCTTACCCTCAGGGAATTATGTAATTACCGACTTACATCTCAGAAATATTTCGCCCTGCGTATGATTAACGAGAGTTTTCCTTCTTTTAGACGCGACCGATCGAACGCGATAAAATCGAAATTATTATAAAATGGCCTTGATGATAACTTTGGGTAATGCTTAAACGAAAGATTCGGAGGTACGAAAGCTGTCAGAAAAAAAAAACAAAAAAAACAAAAAAAAAACAAATAAAATAAAACAAAATATAATATAAAGTAGTGACACGTTAAAGGGGAATAAAAAGAAAAAAAAAAAAAAAGAAAGAAAGGAGAAAGTAAAATGTCGTAAGAAATTATTTAATGAAACGAATTTGATCAAAATTTAATATACAAATAAGATCGTAATCCTATATACTTTACATAATGGAAAAATAAATGAATAGAAATAGTAAAAAAGATAAATCATATCAATGGGTAACTTATTTCAACAATTATCTTACAACGATCATTCATTAATTTATTAATACTATTCATTCAAATTATTAATTAAGAATTTTGCCTTTATTCTTCTCGAATTACAAAAGAAAATATTTATTTTTCAATCGTTCTTTCCAATAACCATTCCCATCGTACTGTCGACAAATACTCTCTTCTCTAACTGCAATATTCTTCGATCAGGTAAAGAAGTTATAGATCGCAATTTATTTGCAATTGCACCAATTGCAAAAAAAAAGAAAAAAGAGAGAAAAGAAAAAGCTCGAGAACCTTTCACGAAAGAGAGTTCGATCAATTAACGCGACGTAAATACCACG
>NC_062202.1:1748752-1756252 GCF_912470025.1 Vespa velutina
GAGGGAGAGAGAGAGAGAGAGAGAAAGAGAAAGAGATATAGAAAGAGAAAGAGGGAGAAGAAAAACTCATTGCGAAAAGTGAAGTTACGTCTTGGACTTTCGAAATTGAGCAAGCCATCGAGATTTTACTTCCGAGGTTCTCTCTCTCTCTCTCTCTCTCTCTCTCTCTCTGTCTCTGTCTCTCTCTCTGAAATCGAGATACGTGCGATATACCAGAGAGAATCTTTGGTCAGCTACCGATAAACGGACCTAACGAGCATCGTTTCGTCCACCCCATCCCATACCATAAAGTATCGCGATACGTGTAAACCTACGGCCTACATTATAGCCCAGACTCGGCATACGTGATGCAATGCTGCCAGGATCGTCAGTAGAATACCAAAGTGCTCATACATCCTACTCCACCATCCTACTCAAACCACCCTTATATATATATATATATATATATATATATATATATATATGTATATATATATATATATACATACGTAGTCAGCACCTATAACACCTTTCCATCATGCTCATATCAGAACACGTGCGTATGTCTTCTTCTTCTCGGCGTACATAGCTATACGATCAAACTTATTTTCACGCGAGTTTCTACTTCCTGAATTTACAAAATGTCGCTAGGAATAGCAGAAGGAGACCGTGAAAAGAAAAAAAGAAAGAAAGAAAGAAAGAAAGAAAGAGAAAGGAAGAGAGAGAGAAAATAAGATATCGAAGTCTTCGTACGAGAAGAGAAGACGAAATGATTGGTAGATACCTTTCGAAATTGAACAGAAGTTTGATAGCATTAATGCGAATAATATGTTTCCTTTATAACGACTTGGACGCTACTCTTTGCGATGATACGAAAGTTCGAAGAGGAAGTAAAGATAAAAAGGAAAGCTAAAAAAGAGGTCGTTGACGATAGAACTCTGGTGAAGAAGAAGAAGAAGAAGAAGAAGAAGAAGAAGAAAAAGTAGAAGGATGAACGAGGAGAGTCGGGATCGAGTGAGAAAAAAGAAAGATATATAAAGTAGGACGTGATGAAAACTCAAAAAGTGGAACGAAGTGGGATAGAGAGAGTGAGAGAGAGAGAGAGATAAATAGAGCCCCGAGGCTCGCCAGATTGGTTTGAAATCAATTAAGCTGCGGTGGCGTAATCAGTATATCGTCGGGGTTGCATCGCTCTTAGAGAGAAAGTAAAATTCTATTTGTGTGAGTACTATGTTCGTACTATGTAACTTTCGATGTGTGCCGAACGTATATCGTTGCCTCGACGATTCACACCCCAATCAACCGTAGACGGGGAGTATTTACGAGCCGGGCCACGACTCACCTCATTTTTCCTTCGTGAAAATTTACCGGAATGCAATCCACGTCGTCCAGGTATTTCAGGTAACGTCAGGTATTTGCGAGAATCACCTGTCGATCGTAGATTCCATGAACTCGAGCAATGCGTTATCGCGGCGTCACGTGATTTCCGTTTCCTTCGAAAACCACGCCGAAAGGAACTGCTATAACCAGTGATGATAGAGCAGTTATAGTATACCTTCAATCGAATATGTGGAAACTGCAATTTTTCCTTAACCCGATATCAAATAAAGTAATGTTTCGAAGTTCGACTAGTGAATCACCAAAAAATGTTTAAAAGGCTATCGTTCAATACTTAATAATCTATAATGTATAACCTGTAGCTTTAGAAAATAGTAAAGATATCTAATTGGAAATTAGTGTAAAATAATCTGCTCTAATTTCGAAGAAGAAAAAAAAAGAAAGTACAATTTTATTTTCAACACTTTGCAATTAAAATATAACATATCAAAATTATTCCATCGATATATCCTTCCATCTTTAATTAATTTATTCTACGATTAAACGTTAAAAAAAAAAAAAAAAACAAAAAAAAACAAAAAAACAAAAAAAAAACAAAAAGAAAAAGAAATACTTGATGAAATAAAACTCCAAACTTTTTTTTTCCATCTATCATTACGAATATCAATATATCATAAAAACGATCGATAGATAAGGAACTATCGTAATAGCTATAGTTTGCCAACGTAGGTAATGCCAGTCAAAGGTTAGTTTCACCTTTCAGAATGCTGGAGAAAGGATCTAAAAATCTAGCAACTCGGTGAGGCGAGGGTAAGAAGGGTGGAAGAACATTGCGGATATAGAAGAGCGGTAACGCTTAGAGCAAGGCAACCATCCTACCATCGGCCACACGGATGGCATCGTGAGAGAGTAGCAGAAGAAGAGTAAAGAGGAAGACGACTATATATAATGGTAATGTTGGTGGTGGTGGTGGTGGTGATGGTGGTAGTGGTGGTAAGCTTGAAAGTTGCAGGAACGAGTCTGGGGTTGGAGGTTGGACGTGATCTTTCATAGATGCTTGATTGGCCCAGTCTGAGGGAAAATCTATTGTCCTAGAAAATGTAATAGACAAAGTCTCGAGAAATGACAAAATATTTAAGGTCAGCTTAAACTGGTAACAATAAAAGGAGACACGTTGATGAAATCAAGATCGTAGGAAAGTTGTGCGCGCCTGACCGGCCTTGCACGTACGACACGCTTCGTCTCTCTCTCTCTCTCTCTCTCTCTCTCTCTCTCTCTCTCTCTCTCTCTTTGTTCTCTTTCTTCCTCGCACATTCATTCTCTCTTTCTAACACGCTAGGAAATACGAGGGTGATGTCGGGAGACGCAAGGGGATGGACGTGTGTTGGATGAACGCGTGGATTTTCCTCGGGCTGAGCTTCCAACGAAATGGAGAATGAGGGAGAAAGCTTTGGAGGTGATTCGCACTGTTAACTCGGCTCGCTCTCGCTCTCGCTCTCTCTCTCTCTCTCTCTCTCTCTTTCAGTCTTCAAATCTGACGCTTAATTGATCTGTTTCATGGCTCTATGTTGTTTGATGTAAGTAGGTAATTACGCCAAAGATTATTGTTCAGTAATCTTAACATTAGTCTTAAACGATCAAATTAATATTCCCGTCTCTTATCAACATAAAATAAATATATTCGATTCAAATTCATGATTGTTTTTGTTATCACAAAAATTACATACTCTAATAATAAACTAATAATAAACTATTGTAAGATTCTTCTTTAGTTTATAACACGGTAGAATAGGTACTCTAAGTAAGCATTAGTCGGCCGACGAAGTTCCTACATCGCACAGATCGTCGGATAAAATCAAAATTCAAAATTTTCACTTGCTATTACGTTCGAAGATATTTCTAGTTCGCTGCACTCGGGACAGAAAGGCTATTTATATTCAGTTTCGGTCGGTAATCAGAAATTTAGTGATTTCGACGCTTCGCGAAGTAGACACATATATATCTATGTATTTATGATGTAAGCGTATATATATATATATATATATATATATGTGTGTGTGTGTGTGTGTGTGTGTGTATATATATATGTATGTACATACATCAATTTTCATTGGTAGACGGATTTCATCGAGTCGGCAAATTCGTCTTTTCGTCCTTCAAAAATTCAGTGGACATTCGGCTGGCATGAAAGATTTCGTGACTCTACTCGTTTATATCCACTGCCCTCGCAGATTTTACAAGCTCAGCTTTCCTTCCATGGCGCGATCGGGAATCTAATCTTTTTCAAGCTTTCACGCGGATAAACGAGCGCGACGGAATTCGCGAGGATTCGCACATTTCTCTCCTTTCCGCCGCTTTAAATTTCTACGCAAACATTCGGCGACTCGGCGAATGTAATTTTATGAGAGTAGAAAGGATCCAAACTATACAGCAAAACCTTTGTCATCTCTCATTTTTCCTTTCTCTTTTTGATTCATTTTTAAATGCGTTAAAAAATAATTTTAGCGAATTTCAAGCAACTATTGCATATGCATTATTCAGAATACTTTCTACTCGAAAAATACAAGCGACGAATTCCTTTAAAAAAAAAAAAAAAAAAAAAAAAAAAAAAAAAAAAAAAAAAGAAAAAAAAGAAAAAAAAAGAAAAAGAAAAAGAAAAAAGAAAAAAAAACGAAATATAATTCAACAGATGTACCTTCTGTAATTATTGTAATTTTATATTTCATTATGTTCACCGAATTATTATTATTTCTTTTTTTTTTTTTTATATTTATAAAATAAAGCCAATTTCATCGCATTATAATTATATAATAATGAAAATAAAAGACATACTTGAAAAATATTTGCGTTATTCCGAAAGAAATAAATGCATACCCTACTTTTAGAACGTACAACATAATGTAATAAAATAATATTGCATAAAAGTGATGGGAGTTCTCGAAAGGCAGATTCGCGAAGAATTCCATTCGTCTTCTGTAATTTCTTCGCTAATAAAACTACTTATTTCCCTTATCCTCTTCTACCCCCTCCCCCCACCTCCACACGATATCGTTCCTAGTACGAACAATTTCATTTCATTTGCGTTTGGTTCGTATACCTTCAAGTCAGAAGATCAAATGCAAACAACGCCTTGGTACACCGGTCTATGGCTTTTATCCTTTTCCCCTTTTCTCATCCTTTTTCATCCCTTTAAGGTCCTTGGATACGAGGCTAACGCGGCGCATTACGTCGCATTCAAGCATCGAGTGGCAAAAAAAGCAAAAGGAATTTCAACCCTCCCGTGCAAAAGGTTAGAGAAACTTTCATTTCTCGATGCTTCGTTTGACGTTCATCTATACCGTACGATATCATGGCAAAACTCGAATTATCATTTAGATTCTCAAAATAAAATTTCTATATTTATAATTATTCGATATTACATCTGCTCTATAAAATCGATAATTAGACAATTTGATAGAACGATAAAATGGATAAAAACAATTTTATCCATTTTATTATCATAACATTGATATCGAATAAAATTTTTTTATTATTATCTCATGTTTTATCATAACTCCGATAAGGACAATTGTTGGATTGTTATTACGATGCTGAATGATTTAAAAATTAATCCATCTAAGACATTTTCTCTTTCCATAATTCATTCATTTTTTCAAAGTAACAACGGTATCCGTTTTGCGATTTGCGAAAACGCAAATATACGAAATTATATTTACCGCTGTAAAATATGTAATATTTTAAGAAAGTATATGTGAGAAATTGCATTTTGTCTTCGCTCGATTTACGCTCGTTCTTTGGAGATTGCAAATCTAAATTTAATGGAAAAGAAAAAGGATAAAGGAAAAATGGAACGAGTATCGCCAACGATCTTTTGATAATTGTTAACAAACAAACAAATCATCATCGTATTATAAATTATTAACAAATAAAAATATAAAAAGTTTTTAAAAATATCACTTATGAATAAAAAATATCAATTACGAATCCGCAATTTTTTTCTTTTCTCTCTCCCTCTTTCTTTCTTTTTCTCTCTTTCTTTCTCACTAACTACATTCTTTTACTTCTCATATCTCTCGGTTACTTTTTCTTGAAAAGATTAGATTTACTATCTCGAAATTACAGATGAGGCAAAAGAAAATTTGAAAAAAAGAAAGAAAGAAAAAAAAAAAAAATCTTCAAATAATCAAGTAGAAGATGCACGACGTATAATCAATTCAAGCAATCAAATGCGAATGTCTAAGCGATTTAACTTCTTAGGAAGGGTGAACGTACGTGCCCTTCATCTTTACCCTTCTCTAATCCTTTCTTCGTCCTTTACAAGACTTTCTCACTTCTACTTACCCACTTCCCATCTCATAGCATAGAACTTAACGTGCGTTCGTAGTTTCGCGAATATAACAAGAAGTAACAGCTGTGGCTATTCCACAGCAGTCACCCATGATATATCCATGTGAGAAAGCAAGTGAGAGAGAAAGAGAGAAAAAGATAGATAGAGAATACGAAGGAAAGTAATTATGTGGAATACAACGAAAGCGATCGTCCGTTCGTTTCTAACACGAGTCTACCGATTATAACATGGCACAATATAGAAAGAGAGCTTCTGTATATGCTATAAGAAGAAACTTTCTGATTTATCGTTTTCCCTCTCTTATGTCAGACTTTGCGTAGGTCGGTTGGTATACCAGATTGCGCGCTCTTCGACTCTAACGAAGTAACTTCTCTGTTTATTCGCTTTTTCTTCTTCTTCTTCTTCTTCTTCTTCTACTTCTACTTCTAATTCTTCTTCTTCTTCTTCTCCTTCTTCTTCTTCTTCCTCTTCTTCTTCTTCTTCTTCTCCTCCTTCTTTTTTTTCTCCTGATTCTACTTTTAGTTCTCTGCTTTTAGTTTTAGACTATGAGAATCCCCCAAATCCATTAGGTAGAACGAAAGAAATACGTGAATGATAACTCCGAGCGATGTTTAAGAAACGTCTTCGATGTTCTTACTTTTTATTTTGGATTCTTTAAGATTAGTTTAACGTCAACGAATGAATGTTCAATTCGTGATATCGAGATATACTCTTAGATTATGGATTTGAGTTCTTTTAATTTCAACTAAAATCTAATAAATCCATCAAAATTCTAATAATACTTGTTATAATTGACTATGACTATAAGATAATAGTATTTATAGTATTATCTTGTTATTAATAGTATTTCTTTTTTTTTTTCTTTTTTTCTTTTTGAAGATGATTTTGAGAAGATAATGAAAGAGAATGGGACCATGAATTAGCATCACGATCGATGAAAAATATTCGATTCAATTTCAATTCAAATTAAAATCATCAAGATTTGTATTGAATTGTTGAAATAAATTACTTTACATTTTCGACATAAAAAAAGTCTAAAACTTCGAGGGACAAGCATAAGAGAATCTTCTTAAAGCATCTCTCGTAGAAGGCGAAGGAATAAATCTGAGTGAGTCGGAAGAAGAAGACCCATCGATATTCGTAGGAATAAGAAGCGTCTACGGTAATCAGACAACGTTACTTCGTTGAATGTAAATAGCGATCCTGACGTCGACGAGTTGTAGCAACGGCAGCATCAGCAACGGCCGTTCGATAGAACACAGATCTTCTTGGAGGTTTCTAGGTAGAAGCATTGAATGAAACAAGTTTGCTTTTGTTCGACAATTAGGATGAAACAATGAGAATGCCCGCTCCCTAGATTCTTCTTACCTCCTGGTTCGGCAGCTACCACCCTTAGGCCCCCTACTTATACCCTCTCACCCCAAGCCTTATTCACCTCCATTCACCAGTAACACTAGCACCACCTATCATCTACCTCTACGTTGCCGCAAATCCCGAACTAATATCAAACTCTTGGAAAAGAAAAGGAAGGCACCTTCTCACATAGACAAGAAAGATGGGTAAGTGGATGTAAGGATGGATTCAGGACTTTCCACGCTTGTATCCGTGCTCTACCGTCGACATTCGAGCTGATAAAAGGAACGGCGAGGTGGCGTTTGGACGGCGTTGAATGTAGAGGAAGGGTGAATTGAGGTGACGAGGGGAGAAACAGAGAAAGAAGGGGAAAGAGGAAGAGAGAGAGAGAGAGAGAGAGAGAGAGAGAGAGAAAGAGAGAGAGGAAGATAGAAGGGGATGGTAGAAGGTACAGGTTGGACGATGCCATGGCGAGGCCTGGA
>NC_062202.1:1761252-1778752 GCF_912470025.1 Vespa velutina
ATTCCTGGAAATTCACAGCTCGTTTACTTTTTCATGCCGAATGTTTTCTATCTATCTCTCTCTCTCTCTCTCTGTCTCACTCTATTACGTGTCTGTTTATACCAATACACTTATTTATACGAGGTCGTTGAACGATCACCATCGTATTTTCTGCTGCATTTATTTCCTTCGTAGTAGAATTCTTCGAAGTAGAAATCTGAGGGGAGACATATAAGATCGTATTAATAAAGAATAAGGAGAATTGCTTTCTATGTATCTGTTAGATCTATGTATTTACGTCTCTGTTAGAGGATATCCATACGATATGTATGGTGTGTGTGTGTGTGCGTTATGCGCATATCATATATATATATATATATATATACGTATATATATATATGATTATATGCGTATGTGCATATATATAAAATCAAATATAATGCGAAATATAATTGTTTATTGATAATTAATGAAAGATTATTAATTACAGTATCGTTAAATAAAAATAAGAGAAGAAAATTTCCAAAAGGAATGTATTACGTAACAATCCGACAGAAACCCGAGCAAGCCACCGATTTTATTTTTGCGAATATCTTTTGAACACGACGATGTGTCGACTTGCGAACATGGCCACTAATAAATCGCATTTTCAATAATCGATTGATATATTGGAGAAAGTTGTAAATTAGATAAAAACATGCTAATTACCTGTTATTACGAGGACGAGATTCCTTTCTACGACCTGTTGGCACTCGAGAATTCAAAATGGTGGCGATGCTACCGGCAACACGTTTAGACAGGTCAGCCGCACATGCGCATAGCGACACCTCGTAATGG
Source organism: Vespa velutina (assembly GCF_912470025.1). Classification (NCBI taxonomy): domain Eukaryota; kingdom Metazoa; phylum Arthropoda; class Insecta; order Hymenoptera; family Vespidae; genus Vespa; species Vespa velutina. The sequence goes on from NC_062202.1 coordinate 1,762,069, forward strand.
CCTACGTAAAAACTCATAATTTTTCGATCTATTATTGGAAAATATCGAAATGTTAAAAATACGACATAGAGGTTTGAAATATATCGAAACGAATAGTTTTCAAGTCGAAAAGATAAAAATAAACGTGGAAAATAACGTACGTGAGAAAATTAAAGTCTTAAATAAGAGAAAAATATTGAGATGAAATAGTATAGTCAACGAGACTTAAACGCTTTAATATTTTATCTTGCGAACAATATAATAAGTAAATCGATAATCGATTAGTATATACCGGACAGATATGCATGTAAGAAAAAATATAATTACCTGCAATTAAGAGGACGACGTACAATCTCTGACAACTTAAAGAAAGACGGAGATAATTCAATCAGCCAATGACAAGTCACGATTGCCATCTGAGAACCTCCTAACCAATAAGCTTTGCTCGTCATAATTAATAATATAAATTAATATTTATAATTATAAAAACTTTATAAATGCGATATAGGAGAATCTAAAACAATAAAATAAATGGCTAATTAAGTTAAATTGCGAAATGAAATAAATAAAATGTGATTTTTATAACGATAGGACTGAAAGAAAATTATTTTTGTAATATATAGTTACTGGTATTGTACCAATAGATATACCAAACATTTGCAACTACGTGATTCATGTAGAATTTAAGAATTTAATTCTAAATTCGCAATACGTGATTTGTGAATTGAAAAATGATTTTTTCTATTTTAATAATAAAACATAATTGAACTTTGAACTCAAAATCATGTCACGCTTTTAAGTTCAGCATGTTATTAATATCAACAAAAATGAACTTTTGATTGACTTTGACAGTTATCAAATTAGTTTCCGTTTGCATTTCGACGAGTACATATCGAAGTTCTGTCTTTCCAAATGGCTAAGGTTAGAAATAATAATACTTCCGTTAATGTTACAATTATTTAATCAAAGTATGACGTACGCGAGGTGTAATGAAGTAGTATATAAACAATACTACATTCGATTAACGATTTCGAAGCTTATAACACGCGTTAAATATGAAATATCACACATTTTTTAAATAATTTATACAATTCTTTTTTTTTTGCTTAAACTTAAATTTTTTAATTGCCAATCGTTAACTATATCTAATATCAATAAAAATAAACTTTCGATTGACTTTGACGATTATTGGATCAATTTTCCTTTATATTCCAACGAGTAAATATCGAAAATCTCTCAGGATATTTTTCTTCGAAGTATCAACGAAGATTTAAAGAAATATTAATATTAATATTAATTTCTTAAATAATTTCTTATTATATCAATAATTCAGTGATATCAATAATTTTGTCATTATTTTTGTTTGAAAATATCATTGCAATCGCGTGCTAAGCATTGATGTAATCGATCGTTTCTATTGCTAAAATTAAAATATCGTTAATCGGATAAATCACTGTTTGTTCGTTCGTTCGTATTTCGCAATTTAAATAACAAGTATTTTTACGTCGACCGCTTGCAATGCAGTCGTTGGAGTCAGTGTTTGTTCGCAAAAGTGTTTTGTTTTTTTTTTTTTTTTTTTAAGCAGTCGCACAAATTTTATTTATAAAAGACAATAGAGTTTAAATATAGCGAAGTATAAATTCATTAATAAATAATAGCCGAAAAATTAGTCAGTGCATCATTGAAGAGAATCTCGATCAATTTCGATGTTGACCTACCTCACGTTTAACAAGTTACAAATCATTCACCCTCAATTTCGACCTAAATCACGAACGAGTGTTTTGGAGCCATCGCAGAACTTCTTAAGTAGTAAGTGAATTTTTAACTCTCTCTGATCGATCAATCATGTCGAGAACGAAAAAGTCCAAATCGGCCACAAGTTATAATTAATAAGTTGAAGAGCATTGAGTGATCACGAGTAAATTTTTTCAAAGATTTACTTCGAGTGCCAGAATGTTCATTTAGCTCATGTCATCTCAGATTTCAACTTAAAATTATCGTTATTTTAACAATTCGTATGAGTGAATTTTCGTGGTAGCGATTAAAAATCATCATCAGGGTCTTTTTCATTTTTATTTGTTCGGAAATTCGATTAGATTTATCTCGCGAACGTGAATTTTAGAATAGAGTCATCGTTACCCCATAGGTCTCAAGATGCATCAACCTCTATGTGGTGAAACGATAGATCGATAATACTTGCGATAATATCAAAATTTTAATCTAAAATGTATTCGCACTAAGTACTATTGTCGGACAAATGGGAACATATTTTAAAACGTTTCAAATAACTTTCTTTCCAATTCCAATTAAGAATTAAAAGTACTTACATTTTACACTGATAGTAATACTTCAATAGATAAATCGATGTATAATATTACAATAATGTTCTCTTATTACGCGCTCGTAGTTCATATTTTGTGCTTTCTAATCCCTGAAGTCACATATGTTATGAGCGAAAGTTGATGAGTATAGCCTTTATTAATTAAATAGGATTGAATAATTCTATTTATATCAAAAATTATAGCAACGTTGAATGTTTGATTTCAAATGATAATTACATAAAATACTTCCTATGGTAGGACTTTCAAATGAAAAGGACCAATGCGAAAAGAGCCTAATGCATAAGTCAGTCCATAGAATGAAGAAAGAAAATAGTGAAGAGAGAGGGAGAGAGAGAGAGAGAGAAAGAGATAGAGAATAGAAAGGTAAAGGAATGTGGAAAGCTTTTTAGCTTACTAGGATGATGCTGGTGGCGCTTCGTTATCAGAAACGAATGCCAATTATACTTTAACCAACTGCAAGTCCAATTTGTGAGTCAACTCGAAGTTGAGTGGAGCTTCGAACTTTCAACGAAGGGGCCTCTTCTTCGTTGCCAAGCGTGCTTCTAGTGGCTACACTTGCTTCGCCACCAAAATAACGAGAATATCTTGTGCTTTCGCGGCCCGTTTCGGCCCATCAACACAAATCCTCGTCTTTTTTAAACCATTGTTCTTTTTTTTTTTTTTTTTTTTTTTTTTTTAATTTGTCCCATGGAAAAAATGACAAATGGAATTTTCGAGAATATCTTTCGTAATAATTCATACAGATTTCGTCTTTCCTGTTCCGATCAAATTTAGACGATACGTAATGAAGAGTAAAATAATAATTATTTTTATCATTAAAATTATCAAACAAAATTATATATATATATATGTATATATACATTAATTTCATCCATTTTCATTTCGCCTCTCTACGAAATCCTTTCAATCATAAACATTATATATTCATACATACATATATGTATATGTATATATGTATATGTAGAGAAAGCTAAAAATTTCATAACTATAATTAATGATTAAAATCTATATATACGTTCTTATATAATTACGACTCGTTATCTAAACCATATCAAATATTGATAGTAATAACAATTTAAAGGGAATAAAATATTAAATAAATATTGGAAAAAGTCAAACGATTTTATGATTTAGCTTACTAATTCTTTAATCATGCATATATTTATTTATTTATTTATTTATATTTGGACGTACATATATACGTAGAAGTTGGAATGAAAAAATAATGGAAATAACACGTCGGGTTTCATTGTCTTCTTCAACTCAACACTCTTTGCACGTAGCCATCATAAACATATATATTTATATACATTTATATATACATATGTATAGATGTATATATATGTATATATACATAAATTCCTTTCTGCGTGTACACAAATGTAAAAGCAACAAAAGAATATATCCCTACAACTAACTCTCACACTCTAGACGTTGACGTACGTACATGAGAATCGAAAATGGATTTTCGAAACGCAATTTCCCAACGAGGAAATGAAGCGCATGCACGACTCAGTGACCGTATCATACTTGTGTATGTATATATATATATGCCTATCGTATGTTGAATATTAACAAAAATAATCCAATCTCACTCATTGTCTCTTTCTCTCTCTCTCTCTCTCTCTCTCTCTCTCTTTTTCTCTCTTTACTTTCTCTTTTTTCTCTCTGTCATTAATATTTTCACGTATCTCTACTACCTAATTAGAATCTGATTTCCGTATAGCTTACGTGTGATACTTTTTGATATTTTTGCAAAAGAACCGCGAAATATGAAAAAGAATCTCTCCAAACGATACTTTTGTTTCTTTCGAATTTTTATCAAATAGACATTGATAAAGTCCCTTTTATTTATTTTTTTCTTTTTCTTTTTAAAGAGAGCATGGAGAAAAAAGAAGTATTATTATACCGGCGTGTTATATTGAAAAAAATTTTTTTTCATACGACTACTCGAAAAACGTTGATTTTATTTTAAAATAAATCCGAGAATGTACTCTCGAAAATGTATAATAACTCGAATTAAAAAAAGAATAACGAAATGATTAACGAAACATAGTGTATATAGTATAATATTCAGAGATTACGTCTCGATTCACCAAGCGAGTATTACAAATTCAACGATAACGTTAAGTCCTTTTCGATAACGATACCTATCATTGTACGATGATAATATAAAGGAGATGTAGAATAATCTGCATTCAATAGTAAATTCGACGAGTCTGAAATATCCTTTTGCAAGCAACCCAGACAGTCTAATGCAACGTTAATGGCCTATTGTTATGTTAAACAAACAAATGCTCTCTAAGACAAATTTAGCTTGCAGAAAAGTGAATCCTCTTCAAGATACTTTATTTTTTTTTATAGGTAATCGTTTATACTTTTTAAATATCATCGAAATATTCGTAAAATTTTTCAAAATATATCAGAAAATAATCATTATATATAGAAAAATCCAACATAGAAAGTTTGACAATAGGTTATAATGTTTACGTTGAAACAATATTTTATTACGTAACAAATAATATGATTAATAAAAAATTCATAATTTATTACAAATAAAATCCAGTATTGACGGCATTAAAGTAACCAATTGAAAATTGCATTGAAAGTTGATCCTACGAAATTTGATACTAATAAATATAAAACTTTTATATTACCGTCCGGAACTATTAAAAAAAAAAAAAAAAAAACAAAAAAAACAAAAAAAAAAAGAAAAAGTATATCCACTGTATCTTGTACATACATTTTTCGTATTAAACTGAAAATGTGCAAAAACTCAAATAAAGCGAGCGTCAAGGTATATTATATTATCGTACATACCATTACGTGTATATTCGAAAAAAAAAAAAAAAGAAAAAAGAAAAAAAAACAAAAAGAAAAAAGAAAACAGCATGAAATCTCTCAGTAATATTTTATTTGCAAGGGAAACAAGGCCATATTTGTACTTTGTATATTGTGCATATTGTATATTATTATACAAATATATAATTACAGGGGCAGATCGTTTTCAAAAATATTTCGGATCCCTACAGGTCGAACGATAAAACATTGATCGAACGAATCGCATTCAAAAATTAATATCAGCAAATATACAAGAAGAATGTTAAGTTTTTCTGTTTCATTAATTCATTCATTCTCTCTCTCTCCCTCTCTCTCTCTCTCTCTCTCTCTCTCTCTGTGTGTGTCTCTCTTTCTCTATGTCTCTCTCGCTCGTTTACAAAGTGAATTATGAGAGCGTAATTTGGAGAACGTCATTTTTCTTACCGTACGATTAATTAATGGTACTTAATTACGGCCGAAAACGTGTCTGCGTGTATGTGCGTGTATTTATATAATATATATATATATATATATATATATATATATACGCATGTATAGAAGTTTGCATATTGTCACTAGATTTTCGACGAATTCGAGACTAGACCATTAAGCGTGTAATCGCGTTCGATCTTTCGTTCGAATCGACACGATTTAACCGGTAAACTCCGACCATATGGAGCGCATTACGGGTATCGCCATATCGTTTTTTTCGAAATATTTCTAAGAGATCGAGTTCGGTTCAAGCGTGAAAATAAATCGCTCGATATCAATTTTATTCGGCGAAAAATTGCTCGGATAATCCGTATTCCATTCTCTCTCACTCTCTCTCTCTCTCTCTCTCTCTCTCTCTCGTTTTTCCCCCCTGGTCCGTTTTCTCCAAAGGCAAAGAATTCTTTGAAAAAAAAAAAAAAAAAAAAAAAAAATGAAAAAAAAAAAGGTAAAAGAAAAAAAGGACGCACAATCCTTTTATCTAAAAGTTTATTTCCAGGTACTGCAAAAGGGGCTGTAAAGCATTTGATCTCGCACACATCAGAAATGTTGTTACGAAAGACGATCAATTTTACGTGTAATGACCCTGTAGAGATTTCTCGGTAATCGTAAAAAAGCAGCATGGTAGTAAATAAAATGCTGGATACGTTTAAAATTCCCATTTAGAAGATCTACGTATATATATATATATGTACGTATACATATATGTATAAAAATATATGTAGAGAGAGAGAGAGAGAGAGAGAGAGAGAGAAAGGAAGTGAGAGAGTAGAGTAATGGTAAAAAAAAAAAGAATAAAAGAGAGAGATAGATACTATATTTGACTGTAGGAGAAAAAGAATGAGAGAGAGAGAGAGAGAGAGAGAGAGAGAAAGAAAGAGAGAGAGAAATGAAATCGTAGAGCAGATTTGAGCCCTCCGGGAGGTAACCTCGACTAGAGCCGATTAACGGGGGCAATTTATCAAAAAAATAAAAGCATGCTTTTAAGCTGATATTTCACGACACATGGTGCTGTGCTACCAAAGAATGTCTCGCGTGCCTTTCTTCTCTCTTTCTCTCTCTCTCATTCTCTCTCTCTCTCTCTTTCTTTTTCTCTTTCTCTCTTTTAATTCTATTTTTTTCCTTTCGATTCGCGTGACTATTATAATACTTTTAAAAACTCATTAGTATGAGATAACGTAAACGTGAACGTGAATGTGAACGAACATGATCGTTAATACATGTGTCGTTAATACGTTCTTCTCACTTATCATATCGATTTCAATGACTTTATATTTGTTGATTTGGTTTTTATTTATTAAAGAAAGAGACACCTTTTAATCGAAATCGTCGAATTCAAAAGTATATAAAAACATATGTATCTCTAACGAGGATAGATCAAATGCCAACGGGACATCATTTTTTTACGAACTCGAAAACCACTACGTGCATATGCATATAGACCGCAATGCAAAAGAGACAGACAGAGTAAGAGAGAGAGAGAGAGAGAGAAAGGTACAAACACATTACTTTCTACGAGCGTTTCGATAACGTCAAAATTAAGCAGAAACCACAAAATACCATGTCCCGTGCCTCGTTTCTCTACGTATCAACGAGTTTTCAATTTATTTCGTGCTCCGAACTGGATTCCGAAAAAAAAAGAAAAAAGAAAAACAAAAAAAAAAGAAAGAAAAAAAAAAAAAAAAAAAAAAAGCATTAAAAAAAAAAAAAAAAAAAGAAAAAAGAAAAATCGAGACCGATCGGCGACTAAATGATAACGATACTCGCGACCGCATCGCGTTCGCACCGTAATTTGTTCAATCGTCGAATGGACGCGTAAAAGGCCGAGTGAAAAGAATAATCGATGAAACGGGACAGGTCGACGTGCACAATCGTCGTACCTTTCAATTTCTCAGAGACATAGGTGGTACAACGGTGTCAATCAATTTCTCCTTTTTTCTCAGTCTCTTTTTTATTTATTACTTCATTTTTTTCTTTTTCTTTTTCTTTTTTTTTTTTTTTTTTTTTTTTTTTTTTTTAATAATACGAAACATATTCAGAAAAATCGAAGATCTACAATAATAGTTGTACGAAATTCTCTCGGATGGGATCAGAGCATTGGTCATTTTGAAAGAGCGAATGAAACGAGAAATAACATTTCTGTTTCAAATAAAACATTACAAACGTTATATCGATGTTAGATTTATTTTTAAATAACATTTATACGAATAATATATGTATATACGTGCCAATGTATCATAGATGAATTATTAAACGCGACTATATAATGGAGAAATGTAGAAGTCACTGTAGATTATAATGAACGATTTGACGTCCCGATTCTTTAAATTTTATCAGGAAAAGGTATCGCGCGATGGTGGTCACGTCGATAGGTATCGTTATACGAAGGGAAACGCAAAAAGTTTTGGTATTCTCTAACGTAACGAGAAAAATCAAAGTTGAACTTTGGCAAAGAGTGAAACTTTATGGAACGAGAATGAACAGGAGGTATTCATTAATCGATCCATCGTATTAAATCTATCTATCGATTGATCGACCAATCGTATCGATTGATCGATCGATCGATTTATTAATCCAATCATCGATTCGTCCTCGATTTTTGAGATCGTTGTGAGTGGTCTTCGTACGATGAGTAAAATTCTGAGAAGCGAAGAGCGTCAGACAATATTTCGCTCGTTAAGGGCCAACACGCGACGCCATTGGAGGGAGAAGAGATATTAAAAGTAAGGCACGATGGTCGAACTTATCTCATTAGAACAGCTTGTAAAGCCAATCTCCGTGCAGGTCTCGTCCCGACCTCGACGAGTTACACACAACTTTCGACGGCGATTGAGAGTTAGAGCCTTGTCCCTTGGTTAACCGAAATCGTTCGCGTTCTAACGGGAAATCGTGGTCTGAAAAAGGGGCTAGCTATTTGAAGAGAAAGAGAGAGGAAGGGTGGACGCTAAGGAGGAGGAGAAGGAGGAGAATAGGAGGGTAATACGATGCAACATAATTTTTTTCGTCTTTCTTCCTACCAACTTGTTCTCAAACGATGGTGTGAGTGTTCTTTTAATATTTTCAGTCAGGTCGAAGCAATTTGTGAAAAGAAAAGATAATCATAAAAAAAAGAAAGAGAGAGAGAGAGAGAGAGAGAGAGAGAGAAAGATGGTGAATGAAAATTGCCCTTTCGTTCTTATTCTTTCGTCCATTTTCTTCGTATTTCAACGTAGTTCGAACGATCAAAATATGCCGTCCAAAAGATGAAAAAGAAAAAAAAAAGGTGGAGTTTTCACGATCAGCAAGTAAATCAAGCCACGCTCGAATATTAAGGTATGCTAAAAGAATCTATATCGGCACCTGTTCCCCTTAATGCACTCATATGTATGTGCGGAATATTCTAATATCATTTCTGATTCATAATGCATAGAGATTGTACGAGAAGGACGGTGAATACGAGCGTTAGCCAAGGAGAGAAACTCCTTCCTTCCTTCGGAATTTGTTTATCGATGTGTAAATATAGAAGAAAAGGAATACAATAGTATATTACTACGTTATATCACTCACTGTTTATTTTCATATATTAATAATTAAAAAATTATACGAGACCAATGTAAGATTTTCTTTAAATTAATGATGAATAGAAATTTTCACGATAAGATAATTTAATTAAGTTCTTGTGTCTAAATAGAATGCGAACAATCGGTTTGAAAATAATGACGAAGATCGACGAGGAGATGAAGTTTGAAATTTTTCAAGACTTAAATTACTGTGCTTCTGAAAACATATTCAAGAAGGAAACGGATGTAAAGGTTAATGCAAATAGATAACCCTGGTGAACAAGTGAATCTGTAGTTCAGACAAACGAAGAGATACAGACAGAGAATATGAGAGAAAGAGAGAGAGAGAGAGAAAGAGAGAGAGAGAGAGAATAGCATTATGTTATAAATTAGCTATTGTTGCTGGCTCATATCCGGATGCGGCTAACTGACGAAGGATAATTTAGCTTGGCCGTTCAGCAGTATCCGCAAGAGTCGCCGCAACCGCGCCAGGTATGACGTTTCTAATTAGTAAGTCTGCTACGTGGAAATTACGTGCGATTTGTCGGCGATTTTGAAACAGCATTCGCGGAAATCTACCTTCCCTGTCGGCCGAGAATTCTCTTCCTTGAGTTAAACTTTGGCTCGATCAAGTCTTCCTGAGTTCAGAAGATGAATAGATCGACGTGATTAGACCACAGACGTGTTCACCGGACATGATATCAACGAACCAACTAATTCAACGAATTCGAACGGATCATATATTATATTTAAAAAAAAAGTAACCAAAAAGATAAGCCTTTCTAAAATTAAAAAAAAAAAAAAAAAAAAAAAAGAAAAAGAAAAAAAGGAACAAAACAAAATCAAATTTATCTACATATCTAATGATTTAAAATCATCGTACGATCTATTTTAAAACTAATTTCATAATAATCTCATATACATATTTCTTTCTTTCTTAATTCATAAATTGCGGACAATAAATGCATACCATGTCATGGATGCATGTCGGTTATCGATGAAATAAAAAAATAAAAAAATAAAAAAAAAAAAAGATAAATAAATAAATAACAGCAGAACTAACGCAGAAACACGAGATACAGAACTAGAGAAATATTAGATTATTCAAAGAAATCGGGACGAAAAGCGGCGAGCGGGCAAATTGGCGACCACGACTCTACCCACAGGCCATCGATTGTCGCGAATTGAAAAACAATTAGTGAATTGCGGTTTCGAACGGCATCACCACCGCGCTACCATTCCCCTTCCCCCCTCTTTACCTCTTCGCTATCTCCTCATCCCTCTTTCCATGAGTAGCGGCAGTACCACTACCACCACCACCATCACCACCACCGCTGCCATCACCACCACCTCTGCACGATCCATTCGTCCTTCGATCCCGTGCTGAACATCACCGTATACATTCTCGTATTGGATATATCGCCATTAATTTGCATAGAGGTAAAGCCGAGCGCAAAAACCGGCCGAGCTTTACGTGCAAGTTTCCGTCGGGGAAATAATAAATTTATCACGCGGAAATTATCAGCCGGTAGAGAGGATGAAAGAAAGAGAGAGTGAGAGAGAGAGAGAGAGAGAGAGAGAGAAATAAATATATAAATACATATATATATATATATATATATATATATATATATATATATATGAATATATTGAAGACAATTTTTACGCAAAAATGAACTTTTCTCAATGATCAAAATAGTACGAATTTTCACGTATTTTTCAACCAATTTTTTTCTCTCTTTTTCACTTTCTGTCTCTCTCTCTCTCTCTCTCTCTCTCCCTCTCCCTCTCTCCCTCTCTATCTATCTATCTATCTATCTATTTATTTATTTATTTATCTATCTATTTATCTATCTACCTATCTATCTTTATATGATGCCACTTCATCCCTTTCGATTTTTCTTTTCTCATTTACGAAAATCAAAAAGCGCTTTCATGGTGTAAAATCTGTCATCAATGACGGTCCATCCTCTTTGATTTTCTCTTTTCCATAGAAACAAATGGATCGAATGAATATATATACTCTCCATATATATATATATATATAAATAGATATATTGCTACGTGTGACCGAATTCAAAGGTATTATAACAAACAAAAGCATTTCCTAGTAATACTGAGTCCATCGAACACGTTATATTTTCATCAAAACGAAACATTTGACCAGTAGATACGTAACACGCTTCGTTTCATTAAAATTTTGTTTAATGATATAAAACGAGACTATATACGATATGTTATTGCTTAACAAAAATGTATTGTTCACAGTGAGAAAATTGATTTATAATTTATATCGCTAATAGTATAAATATTATTTACAAAAATTACGATGTATTTATCATCTTTCTTATTCCTTGACTTTTAATCTCTTTTCTTTGGTCTCCATCTGATTCCATTTCTTTTAGGTGCTTCTTCTTCAATTGGTTTTTCATTCCATTCATTTCTTAGCATCTTCCTCGATTGATCTTATTCCATCGAACTAGTTGGAAGAATAATTCGATTAGTTTATCACGATCATTTACCGTTTTGCAAGAATCAAAGAACGTTTTTCATAAGATATACCTTGTGAAGATAGATCATCTTCAATGAATAAAAATAGAAAAACATTGTAATAAAATATTGCATTATTCGTATAAATTAATTTTCATACTAGAAAGCTCATTTTCCACTTAATAAAATTATATTCTCTATGTTAAATAACATTTAATTATTATTTAAACATATGTTAACATTAACGATCGTATTAATTCAATAAAATATTGTAATTAATTATCCGAAAATCTATAAAATCGGTTTAGATAAAATTAATTAAATATTAATCTTAGATCACTTTAATTTTCTTATTGTTAATTATTATTGCATGATATTATTATATAATATATTATATTATCTAGATTTGAAATAATTAATACTGATAATTTGTGTAAATTGATTGTAAATTAATTGATTTATAATATTACTATACCAATATAGAATAATATGAAATAAGAAATTTATATACATAATGATATTATAAGCCAATTAATTCACAATCAATATCAATTAATTAATATATATATATATATATATATATATATATATATATATATATATACATATATATATATTTGTAATAATAAAAAGAAAAGAAAAAGAAAAGAATGTGATTTCGTCTGTTGTCCTTTTTGAAAATATTCCCTAAAGGAAATTATCCGTGCAAAAGAAGATTGTGACGTAGCATCGAATCTTTTCTCCTCGCGAGAGCAGTCACCCTTTACGGTAGATTTCACTATGAAACGAGCCCACGAAGCTATGGAGTGCAAAGCGTTGTCGTCACCACGTTGACACGTTTGAATCTACGGTACTAGTTCGATGAGCACGGATATGGAAACGTATACACATGAGGACGAATATATAAACGACACGATATTTCCAAAATTGAATGTATAGGAGAAAAGAAACGAAGACGAGTTCAATTAGGATAGAGAAAGAGACTATTATCACTTCCATAAATCTTTTTTTCTAATTTTTTTCAATTAAAAAATGATATTAAATAATTTTAATCGGTATTTTTATCATATATATATATTCTCTAATTTTACTTGACACAATATCGTTTTATCATACATCGTATAAAATAGAGGATCAATACAAAAAAAAAAAAAAAATAATAATAATAATAATAATAATAATAATATGTTCGAACGAAAATATATTATTCGTTTTTATAAAAAATGTTTTTGATAAAATAACGAAAAGAAAAATTATTTAGATAATTCGATTGAAATATTGGATTATTTAATTTATCGAACGTTTCTATCATTATTAAATTATTTCATTTTCTATCTTATCTCGTACTCTTTTGTTTTCTTTATGACAAACTTGTAATCTTTTAATTTACGATAAATACAATCAAAATATATATATTTATATTATTAATTTACAAAATGATTTTTTTATACAACAAACAAAGTTTTAAGCGTTTTCCTAGAATACCGATATTGATTTGCATCGAAGAATGTATAATTTAATTGCACGATTCCACTTAGCTAAGCACTACGAATATAGAGAGAATCATCGAATTATGTAAGAAAGCGAGAATACACTCGTGATATATATATTTTAATTTATAAACTAATTATAATTTTTCGATAATCATAAGAGGAAAGAAAGAAGTCTGTAGAGGTTCACAAAAGCTTCGCTCGAAGTGTAAAACGAGTGGGTAGGAAACTCACTCGAGTGGTTCGGTACATCGTTAGTCGGTATAATTATCGGGTGGTTTTAAAAATTCGTGCATCAATAAATTAATGTAACATGACGAACTTTGACAAATTATGTCCATCTTTTTCCTTCTTTCTCTTTTCTTTTTTCTATTTTCTTTCTTTTCTTTTTTTTTTTTTTTTTTTTTTTTTTTTTTTTTTTTTTTTTTTTGTCAGAATAGAAAACTATACAACATACGAGAAGGGGTTCTTCGATAATTACAAGGGTCTTTGATGATTTTATTGTGTCTCTTTTAATCTGAAACAAACGCGCGTACTCGAATTTAATTTCGAGTATCTAAAAAACGATTAGAATTTCTAAACAATGCTTGACTCGATCGATCAAATTCTCTTCGAATTTAATTAAAATAATACGATAAAATGATAATAAGAGAAAATCGAAAGAATCGGAAGCTAGGAAGTTTCGAAACGAGTAAACATTAATTTCCAAACAAAATCCTTCTAACTTTTACCCCTAGCATTAGCTCGTTGAAAAACATGAGAAGTACTATCACTATATAAAAAGACAAAACGACAAACACGAATGTAAAACAAAACACACACACACATACATACATATATACATACATACATATATCTACATACATACATACATATACATCCACGTAGGTTCTCCTTGGTGGTTAGCAGGAATACCGCAACACAATGACGACGATTTAATTCTCCTACCTTCGAGACACTCCAAGCACTATCGTACACCGTCTCCGTGCAACTTCTATTCAGAAAACTGACAGTATAATTAGAGTAGCGCTCGTGGGGTAGAACTTTATCGCTCGGTACGAGAGAGTCCAACATTTTCATACTTTTGAGGACGCACAGAGTAGTACTCACAGCGTACATAATGTAACGCATGAAACAACGTGAACCGTGTGTTTTATTACGGAGAGTAACATCGACGTACTCTAGAACCACGAGTTTCGTTATAATATTTTCCTCTCGATAAAAGCGAGAGAGATGGAGAGAAAGAGAAAGAAAGAAAAAGAGAGAGAAAGAGAAAGAGATGAAAAGCGTGAGGAACACGATTATGCGGTTACATCGTATTTGAATTATAGCAATTAAACATTAAAGCTTTATGTTTATAGGTATGTTGACGTATATTTCTGGCGATATGAATTATTACAAATCTATAATTATTGCAATTTCATGTTGATTTATATCAACGTTTTCTTATAATGAAAGTGAACTACGATATAATTAAAATTTAAGAAAAAAAAAAAAAAAAAAAAAAAAAAAAATAAGAAAGGAAGATCTTTGTTATTTTTGATATCTTTACATGGACGTAATTAAAAAATTCTGTAAATGTTTTATGAATATATATATATATATAATGTTTTATGAAGAATACATCATGTCTTATATATATATGTATATATAATAGAGTAAAGAGTAAAGAGAAAGAGGCACACCAAACTCACCCTTCTCTCTCTCTCTCTCTCTCTCTCCTCTCTTTCACTTCCCACTCATTATCGATGAATTGCTAATTTACAATTTTCGATCGCACGTCCCGCGTATTTTATATTTCCCCGAAAGGATTATGAATCCAACAGCGAATTCGAATTAATTAATCTGTTTAATGCGTAAAACGAGCGAATGTGGTACTTACTGAACCACATATACATACATACATACATATATACATACATAAACATATATATATATATATATATATATATATATATATATATATATATAGATAAAAGTATATAGGAATATATGAAGATTTTTTTTTCTCTGATATTAACGAGCACTGTTGACAAAATTAATTAACGATCGAACGTCGAAAAGTTTGAAACAAGTTAAAGTATAAATAAAATCGATTAAAATGAACAAAAAGTATGTTGAACGAAAGCAATAGAAGACTTTGTAGTATAGTAGGTGATGAGTATTAATAAATTAATAAAGAAAATCGAAAATCGTAAAAGGCCCGCCAATGTAACTTATGACGAAGTGCATTGCATCGTAACTATATCGAGATAAGAACAAAATGAAGAAAAGAAAAATAATAGAAAGAGAAAAAGAAAGAAAAAGAGAAAGAGTAGAAGAGAGAAAGAAAAGAAAAAGGAGATACATCGGAAGCGTATTATTGGTCCAGTGGCCCAATTCTCACGCGCATATATATATATATATATATATATATATATATATATACAATCATATATATATATTCATGTATATTGTGAACGAAGCAAAGCGAAATTCTATCTCTCAGTATAGCTGAGAGTGGATAGGAAAGAGAAACGGAGATAGAGATAGAGGAGTGGGGATAGGAACATCGTATTCGATGGCGATATCACATACGTACGCATACGCATACATAGACGGAGTCCGAAACCAAATGCAACTGCAGAGAGGCTGAAGGGCTTTTTTTATACGTTGCAAACCAACCGTATGCAGGGTGAAATAAACGACAGTACGAGCTGCATCTCCTATTTCTATCTCTCTCTCTCTCTCTTTCTCTCTCTCTCTCTTTCTCTCTCTCTTTCTCTCTCTCTTTCTCTCTTTCACTCTCTCTCATATCCACGAGTGAGCACGCGCGCGTACGCTAGTAACCGAGTATGTGGACGAGCCACTGGGCGTGAGCTCTAAGCGTTTTGCACACGCGGCGAGTGTGCACGTACCTGGCAATGGCGTAATTGCGAGTTCCAAAGATCAGGATTGAAAAAAATCACTCGGACTATCTATTCTCTCTCTCTCTCTCTCTCTCTCTCTCTCTCTCTCTCTCTCTCTCTTTCTTTTTTCAATTTTGCTTTTTTTTTCTTCTTCTACTTTTCTTTTCGTTATCGTTGTCAAGCTCTTTAGAATTCTTGGCTATCGATATGCGAACATTCATTATTTCATTATCTCCGATCGGAGTTTTTTAACTGAAGAACGATTGAAAATAATCTCGTAATATTTGTGAGTTGATATGAAAAATATCATAATTTATCAGATATGGTCGAATAAATTTCGATCGCGTATAAAAATTCTAATGTAATCGTAATATTGAAATAAATTCTTTTTTTTTTTTTTTTTTTTTTTTTTTTTTTTTTTTTATTTAAATTTAAAACAATTCCGTTCGATCGAATCTATTACGCCAATGTTCTCGTACGTGTACACACATGCGCGCGCGTGCAAACATAAGGTTGCTGATGCACGAATGTGCACGGAGAACGCATAGGTGGCAATATGTTGGTGTAACAAACACATATATACCGACACGCAAACTCTCAGGAGTTAACAACTCATTTTAATGGCGTTTACTAATTTGGATTTATTC
>NC_062202.1:1783752-1806144 GCF_912470025.1 Vespa velutina
TTATATATATATATATATATATATATATATATATATATATATATATATATTGTTTTTATATAATATTTTATGATATTTTTTATATAATTTATATAATATGTAATTAGCCGTAGGCTTAATTATAAGCATTAAAATAAAAATCAATATTATCATATTAGTGATCGATAAAACAGAAATCTATTATTACGATCTTCTTTACTCGGTCGGTTAAAGAATTCTACTTTTCTGTCGATAATGTCTACTTTACCTAGCCATGGTAAAACACAGAAGGATAGATATAGATAAAATATCTTTTTGAATTCAAACATTGTACTCTTTTATAGCTCACTTCAATGCTCATTAAAATTTTATATTGAAACTAAGGATTATTGATTCATTTGTTATATGTTGAATTCTATTATAATTAATTGGAGATAATGTAAATATATTAAAGAATTGAAATATTTGAAATTTATTCAATAATAATTTACCATAGAATTAAAAATTAAAAGCGTCTTCATTCACTTGCTTCTTGAATGCACTTTCAAAGATTGGTAATACTAAAATACTAAAATAATTTATTTATTTAGTGAAATTGATTTTAATATAATTTAATATAATTTTATTACTTTCTCAATCCAATTTGATTTATTTAGATTTTTATAATTTAATTACACTCTATTAATTTATCTAAATAAATTAATGACTCATATTGTTAGAAAGTAACTTTAAATGGAGCATTATGATTGGCTCAAACATTCGTGCCATCTGCTGTTCGTATTCGAAATTAATTACTTGTATACGTGCACGTTAATATTGTATGCTTGGTGTTTGAAAGAAACTCATATATATATATATATATACATATATATATATATATATATATATTGTTTTTATTATTCATAAGATTATTGGAAATAAAAATAATATTTAAAAGAAAATTATTGATATTTGTTATTGGTGACAATTAATGCTATTACTTTTAAATATGGAAAAGAAAATTGTATTCTCTATTTTTCTATTATATTTGATAATTAAAGAAGGTAAGGTGTGGTCTTATAAATTATTTTTAATTTATAAATGTAAATTATATTATATATTTATATTGTATAAATTATATTATATATTTATTAAACTTTATGCAATGAATAATATTTTCATTGCAGGAGAAAGCCTTTTATGTTATAGATGTAATAGTAATCATCCTGGGTGTGGCACTCCATTAAATTGGTTATGGTATTGGGGAGAATCTTGTCCTGAATATGATGACAAATGTGTGAAAATAATTGAGAGAAAAGGGGGTAATGCTTTTGAATCTTTTCAATTATCTATCATTAAAAATATGCCTTGTGTATTTTTAAAATACAAGATTTTAATATGAATTCATTTTGGCAGCTGAAACCATTATTACAAGAGAATGCTTGAGTTCTGTACGTAGTTTCAGAACAGATATGCCAGCAGATCATTATGAAGGATGCCGTCCTGCTGCAAAAGATCTTCGTTTAGGACATTATGTAAACAATAGTATACATCAATTAGATATCCATAGAGATTATTATGATGAGGTAACATGGTGCTTTTGTTATTTTGATAACAGATGCAATAATGCTAATAATTACAATATTTCTATCCTATTGTTAGCTATATCATTTAGTATTGCAGGATATTTTGCAACATAACAATATTATTTTCATAGATCATTGACTTTTAGATATTTAGATCTCAATGCTTTTAATTTGGCTAATATAATATGCTCATTTTATATATAAAATTTCATTCATTAATCTGTAATTTTAATCAAATCTTTTTTATAGAACAATGTAATTGAAATGTTTTTATACGTGTCATGCGAAAAATATTATGTAGATTTTTATTCCTAAGTATGACAACGCAAAGATACCAATTTGAAAGTACAACAAAATAATTATTAGAGATTAAAATTAAATACATATACATATTTAGAAGTATTTTAAATCTAATTACATAGAATTGTATTTTGCTCATTTAATCCGTCCAAAAATGTAGTATAAGAATGTATCGTCACTTTTATATTTTAAACGATTTTTATAAACTTACATATAATTGTATTAAGTGACTTTACTGTGATCTTATATATATATATATATATTATTTGTATATTTTATATACTTTGTATATTTAATGTACAAATTTCCGTCCATAAAGAAAATACATTTATAGTTCATATTTATAACAAATGACATGTGTATGTGTATTATTATAGAAAATAATAATTTTTAAATATTCCTTTTATACATAATTAAATGTTTAATGAACAAAGTTTCAATATCGAGCAAAGTGTTAAAATAAAATTGTAAATGAATTTATTTAATTGGGAAAAAGTGTTAATCAAAATAGTATCAGATTTATAAAGAAAAAAAAAGTTTCTTACTTTTATTATATAAAATGTTTACATATTTCATAAATTATAAAGTTTTATCTAATAGTAAAAGTTCAAATAATACATTTAACATATAATAATGAGTAAAGAGATTAAAAAACTATTTTAAATAATTTTTTAAGCAGCTTTGACCGTTTTATCTTGCTCTCTCTGTTGTACTGGACTCTTTTGATTTTGCAAATCTTTTTCCTTTTCAATTTCATCATACTTTGTCACATTATCTTTCAATGCAGGCTGTCCTGTATTCTGTATCTTTATGATCCTTTCTTTCTCTTCTAATGCCAATATCTTCTTAGGAACAATGATAGTAAGAATTCCATCAGAAGACAGTGTAGAATATAATTGATCTATATCGCATTGCTCAGGAATCATATACTTTCTGAGAAATTGTCTAGATATTAAACCATGTTCGTCCTGTTTCTCTTCGTGCTTACCTTCGACCATAACATTTTTTCCTATCACCTTTACAGTCACCTCATTCGGTGCAAATTGTTGAACATCCAAAGTTACTTGAAACCTGTTTTTATCAGCTTCTACGGTCGATGTGCCAGATGTTTTACGTGTCACACCTCTTTCGTATAGATGATGACGATGTTGTAAATGACGTCGTGGTCTATATATTAAAAGATTCGTATTTGTATCGTATGGGATCCACGAAGATGGCAAATCTTCAGGATTAAGAGATAAGCCAAAATGTTGATGAAAAATACGATGAGGACGATCCAAATTCTCCCACCAATTTGAAAATAATATTGGCAACAAAGACATAGTTTTTTTTTATTCTTTTTTATTTTTTTTTTTTGTTTTTTTTTTTTTTAATTTTTTTTTTCTATTCTTTTTCTATTATTATTATTATTATTATTCAAGTAATGTTCGAACAATTTATTTTGCTTCTGATCCTCTTCTTTAATTCCAAAACTAATCGATTTTTTAATAAACTTTTTAATAAACTATCGATAAAAATTTTTTATTGACCTTTAATCATTTTAAATCCGTACAATAAGCCAGATATATTATTCCAACTTTTGTTCATTTAAATAATTCAACGAGCAACGATTATTTATATATGTGCACACACACACGCACACGCACACACACATATATGTTTGTTTATCTGTAAAAGCCGGTTCGAAGGTGGGGCAGATAATTCGACCAATAGCAAGCGAGTTAAAAAGCGCATTCTAGAAACGCAGAGAACTCTCTCGAATCGAATTTGCTAGAAAGAGCGCGAATTTCAAATGGACGCGCACATCTGTTCGATAAAATTATGATATCATTCGGAATATTCGAGATACATGAGTACGTATCTATTCTATCTTTAAATCTTTATTTCAAAATGTATGACTCATTGACATTTTTTTTGAGGGTGACGAAGAACGGGAAGGAAGATGAATGAATTTATATGGATTAATGATAATAAATGATTTGTATGCTATAATTAAATATTTTTGATTATGTATTTAAAAGACGAGAATATACGAGAATATTAATTGAATCAATGCCAAATTTATCTAACAAACGATCATCCCAAAAAATTTCATTCATTCTTAATGACAAAATTTATAATTGAAATAAAAGTGTTATTATAATTGTAATAAATGAATTATTTATTTTATTTTTTAATGGGATTTATTATCGTAAAAAAAAAAGAGAGAGAGAAAAAAAAAGAATAATATCAAAGAGTGTATGACCTTATCTTTGCAAAACCGGTTTGTTCGGAGATTAATCGATAGAAAGGGTCTTCTTTGTCGTACCAATAGTGAATAACTTTTCGAAAGAATATGTCCAAGGAAAGAAAAGAATAAATAAATAAATAATATTGTTGGTTATTTATTTATTTGTTGAATGGAATTTTATCGAAAAGAAAAAACATGCGAAAGTTCCTTTCTTGCTTTTTTACTATTTAAACAGCTTAAAATAAAAATGAAAAATAATATCTAAGTTATTGGATTATGGTCGTTTGCAAATATGGAAAACACAAAAGGATTTTAATAGAAAATCGATGAAAGCGGCAAACATTGGATTACGAGGTGACAGACCTCGAAGGTAAACTTTGTAAAAAGAAAAACTATCGTCTTGAACGTTTTTCACGACGATAATTTTTATGGTTTCAGTGAAATCATTTGAGAAATATTTAATTACTTATAATAATCGAACTAATCACGACGTATATTATAAATGTAAAAAGACGAATATGTCTTTTTATATTTTAACAATCGATCCATAAAAACAGTTAATCTTATTTCAAGGGACTTTCAATATAAAAAAAAAAAAAAAAAAAATATACAAAATCAAATTGTATTGATTTATGATCGTTTTAGTTGCAATGTCATCGATTTAAATTATACATTCGTATTTTCTGCCTGTCGTTCGATATATAATGTAAAAATACAAATTAAATATGTAAATAATAATTCTGTCGATTGCCTTTAAAAAAAAAAAAAAAAAAAAAAAGGAAAAAGAAAAAAAACAAAGAAAAAATTAGATCGAAAAGGTGAAACAAAGTGTGAGAAATATAAGCGAATATTTGATATATTTTTACGAGTATAGATTCTTTATTCGATAACTTTCGAAAATTTAACGATATCGAGAATTATCTTAGAAAAGTAAAAGAAATAAATATAACGAAAAATCATTGAAATTTCATTGAACAGATTGTAAATTTATCTCGATCTTCTTCGAAAGAACCATCGAGAATCAACAAATCGTTGATATTTTAAAGAGGATCGAAAGTTCCAGAGTAAGAGAGATTTTTTCTAAAAATAAGAAATATGAATCATTTCGAATGATTTATCATAAAATTGACAATTCGATCTAATTAAATGATATACCGAATAAAATACCGAAAAGTGAAAAGCTAAGGAACATTCTATTGGCAGAAGTATCAATGAAAACGCGCCGGCGCTATCGTTTCTAGATACTTCGTGAATGTTCGGCTCAGAGATCGGGCGATCAATAAAAGGCCGGTTCGGAGCCGACAACTGTCAGTCTTAGCCGAACAAGCAACGAGTAAGGATATAAACGAATTTCTAAAAGCGAACTCTAAGAGAGTATAACAAGGCGATCGTATAAAATAAAAAAGAAAGAAGAAGAAGAAAAAGATAATTATTATTCTTTGTTCGACAAAGAAGAAGTAAGAAGGAATATTTAAAAAAGAAAATGTCTCTGCTACCACTTATTTTCTCCGACTGGTGGGAGGATTTGGAAAGACCACATCATCTGATGGATCAAAACTTTGGCTTGGGATTGAATCCTGAACAACTTTTGACTATTCCAAACAGAATGGATATCCTAAGACAAAGGGAAAGATTTCCAATGAGTTATTATCGTCCATGGGCTGAATTAATTCGTCAAAAGGATAGCGGTACCTCGACTGTTAACGCTGATAAGGACAAGTTTCAGGTTGTCCTGGACGTTCAACAGTTTCAACCGAACGAACTCGACGTTAAGGTTACTGATAAATTTGTCATTGTTACGGCTAAACACGAGGAGAAACGTGACGAACATGGATGGATCTCAAGACAATTTGTTCGTAAATATATAATCCCTGAACAGTGTGATATCGATCAGGTTACATCGAAATTATCTTCCGATGGTGTACTGACGATTATTGCACCGAGAAAGGAAATACCCAAAATTGAAAACGAGAGAACGATTAAGATCGAACAAACTGGAAGACCTGCTATGCAGACTAAATCTCAGAAACAACCAGAAAAACAAGAACAAGAACAAGAACAGCAACAACAACAAGAAACCAACGAGGAAGAAAAGAAATAAGACGAAAAACGTTTCTTCTTTTTTAAACAAAAAAAAGAAAAAGAAAAAAAAAGAGAAACGAGACAACATTGAACTAATCTTCAAGTTTTATTTCTATTGTTTTAATCGCACTCTTTCTTTTTCGCATTAATAGTTCCTAATTATTATTAGTATTAGAATAATACATTATACGATTCTTTTAAATTGCTAATTTCAAATATTATTAATATTAGCAACCATTGATCGAATATTTATTTATATGTATAATTGAAAAACGAGAAACAAATATGCGTGTTTTAATTATATCCTTTTTCGTACTTGCAAATATATAATAAGCTATCTTTTCTTTTTTTTATAATTTAATAAATACAAACATATTATCGTATAATTCGAAATATCTTGTTAATCATCGTATTCCCTCTTTTCCTTGAAAATCTTTTTAATATAATTACCAAAATATTTTTGATAATTTTATATAATGAATTTGATTTCAATTGAGCATACTTAATGAATTTATTTCTTTATACAGATAGATTCAATAGTACAATATTTTCGTCTATTTGTATGATAGAAATATTTTGAAAGAATATTTCGAAAAAATATATATGGCTATGAAAATGACGAAGTTAAATAATAAATAAATTTATTTCCAATTTTCATTGACCTTTAGAAGACATTCGCGTCTGTCGAATCAAAACAAGATTTAGTACAGAACATAAATATATATGAGTTTGGCGATCAAACGAGATCCGAACGTAAATGATGACGATTGTAGAACAAAATAGAATAATTTATGCATTCTTCTCGTGATTTTATTCTTGCCAATGACTAAAAATAGCGCGAGTTAATTTAATCAACAAAAGTTATATATATATATATATATATATATATATATATATTTATATACATAAAAAATAAAAAAAGTAAAATTAATATACATGTATTTTTAAGTGTTTAAATATATGTAAAATTTTGTTAATAAAACTGTTTAGAAAATATACAAACACGTGTGTGTGTGTGTGTATGTATGTATGTATGTATGTATGTATGTATGTATGTATGTATGTATGTATGTATGTATTATATATATTTTACTACTACATGTATATATAGTTGGAAACTTAATGTATACTGTACTATGCGAATACTTATGTCCGTCACTGTGATTTTGTTTTTTATTTATAAATACATAAAAACTTTTATACGAAACTTTTATTTTAAATATATATACATATATATTATACAAAATATATATCCATCTATCAATATAATATTGACAAATAATAATATTTCTTCAAGTTTTTTTGTTCGTATAAAAACAAAACTGCGATTTTCTATTTACCGTCTAATGGTCGTGAAATAATTAATATTTAAAAGCATTATAGTGCATATTTACTTAATTCGGAAATGAATATCCAAAGAAATGAAATATCGCTAATGTACTTTTTACAAAGTTATATAAAACTTTTACAGAGAAGTTATATAAAAAGTATATGAACAGTTGATTACATAATTCATGATTTCAAAGTCAAACATAAATTTTAATTTGAAACATCTTCTAGCAAAAAATTTATTATCTTTTCTATTACGATTGAATCATAATCAATTGTAATTATCAGCAATTTCTATCTTTCTTATTTCATGAGTCACGGAGCTTCATTATTATATATTTACATATCTTTCGTGTGATTTCAGAACAATTATGTTGATTTAACATACTTCAAATTATTAGATAAAAATATTAAATTATTTGGATAATTGGTGAATGCAAGGATATCTTACGTAGCAAGACGATATTGAATGGATAACAAATTAAAAATATTCTATTAATATATATTACAATATATTATAACAAATGGATCATTGTAAGAGATAATAAAAAATAATAACAGAGTACAATGAAAAGATGAACGAAGAAGAACGTAGAATGAATAGGATTTTTTTTTTTTTTTTTTTTTTTTTTTTTTTTTTTTTTTTTTTTTTTTTTTTTTTTATTGTTGCGAAGTAGTCTTCTTCTTATCATCGTTTTCTAACGCTGGTTTCCCCGTATGTTCGATCTTAACAACTCGTTCTTTCTTTTCTTCAATAGCCTCTGGTTTCCTAGGTGCTGTTATTGTCAAAATACCGTCGGAAGATAAAGAACTTGTTGCTTTCTCAGGATCACATTGGTCAGGTACCAAATATTTTCTGACAAAGTGTCTGGATATGACACCATGATCGTCCTGTTGTTCTTCGTGTTTGCCTGTTAAAAAAAAAAAAAAAAAAAAAAAAAAGGGAAAAAAAGCCAATTTAAAATAAAATAAAATGAAAAAAAAAGAGATAGCAGAAAATATTCATCCGTCAATCCAATTTAAATTTCATCAGCAAGTTGATTGAATCATTTGATCCTTACCTTCGATAACGATGTAATTATTAACGATCTTGACGTTAACTTCCTCAGGCTTGAATTGTTGAACGTCCAAAGCTACGTGAAACTTATCCTTATCATTTTTAACAACAGACCAACCACTGTTATCCTCGTCGCGAATAAGATCGGCCCATGGTCGATAATATTTATAAAATGCCGAGGACGCTGAGAATGGTGAAAATCTTCTACCTTCCAATTTTTCTAACATGGATGATCCAAAAAATTGTTCCGGATGAATTCCCATGCCAAAACGTTGATCATACAATCTATGTGGTTGCTCCAATGTTTCCCACCAATGAGAAAATAATTTTGGGATTAGCGACATTTTCGATCTCATTAATGCACCTTTATTATTTTTTTCAAAACTTTTCTATTATGTTTCACGTTTAATTGAAATCTGATGTAATCACTGTCTCAATGATATTTTTCTTCTATTAGAGTGTTCACTCGTTGTTAGTTGCACGTTTACTGAGTCGACAGATCTCCGTGACGTGCTTTTATATCTGTACCAGGTGAGGTGACGTGTAAAGATGGGTGCATTCGAGTCTTTCATCGAAATTTCGAGACAATACTATCGATGGTTTCATTTTATGGAAATTCTAGAACATATCAAAAATCTTCTTTTTTCTATCTTTTTGATATAAGTATTTGTTTGTTTAATAAATAATAAATGTAACAAAACTTTTTTGTTTATAATAATGTATGTTGAGTTTTCTTTTTTTTTTCTAATGCAATTTTATCAAATTTTTCATCATATTTTATCAGATACTTTATCATATTCTATAGATGCACTTTTTTTAAATGTTAACTGTTATTTATTATATTAAAAAACAAATAGAAACGATAGCAAAAATAATGTAATTTAAAGATTACGTGTCATTACATTAATAACAACGTGTTTCAAATTTTTAAATAGAACGCCAAGTCAACAACGCCTAAGTGCATCGGCCGTGGTTATTCTCAGAGACTTGCATAGCAATATATCTATGCACGCATACATAGATTTATTTTTCAACGAATTCATGACTTTATTCATTCCATTTTAAGACGTACTTCTTTCTTTTTCTTTTTAATATTAACTTTATAACTCACTTGATGCATTTATTAGGATATGAGATATAGCCAAAAAAAAAAGAAAAAAAAAAAAAAGAAAGAAAAAGAAAAAACGATGCAATTTCTTGTCAAAAATAATAAATCCAATTTACGGAGAAGTTATATTTCTCATGAAAACATTCTAATATTTTTGTTTTTGATTAGATAAGTCACACGTATAGGCAATGTTTGTTATCAATTTATTATCGACGCAATAGAAGAGAATTAAAAAAAAAAAAAAAAAGACGCAACGTATATGTATAATTAACTAAAAATATGATTTACATACGGAAATAATTTTTTCGTAGATATTTTCTTACGAATTTTGCGAACCTTTTTTTTCCCCTCTTTTATTTATTTATTTCGAAAATATAATATATTTTTTATATATATGTATATATAATGCAATTTTTTCCCAAAAAATTCTCACGGATATGAAAGACTATTTTGAATGGACACGTAATGATTTTCGTTCTTTTCTTTTAATATAAACAAACGTATAGGAATCGTTTGAAAATTGATTATAGACGTTAATTAGACGGAAACGTTTGTGATATATTTTGCGAGGTGTAATTTTCAATGCGCCGACGTATGCATCGTCGTTGTGTTATGTCTCGAAGCTCGAGTACATTGACCGTTATCTCTTCCCTCTCTTTCTCTCTCTCTCTCTCTCTCTCTCTCTCTCTCTCTCTCTCTCTCTCTCTCTCTCTCTCTCGATCTCTCTCGATCTTTCTGTAATGCAAAGTTCTTCAACAAAGTTCTCTTCAACAAAATTTATATATATAACGAATGTTTCTTACATGCACTACTGTATACGCATGTTTGACCTTATCCATTAAAAAAATGGATTAAATCAAATTTTTGGCATTATGTTTCTACATAATTTTTTTTTTTTCTTTTTTGATATAAATATTTTTTTTTTCTACTTATTATTGATACTTAATATAACTCTATTGTTTTCTTTTTTTTCGCTTTTAAGGAAAATAGTCTTCTTATTACGCGTTACAATACATTCTTGGAATTTCGTTTATATTCACCAAAAAAAAAAAAAAAAAAAAAAAAAAAAAAAAAAAAAAAATAAAATAAAAAATAAAAAATAATGAATTAGACTTTTGTAAAATTCGAGCAAATGTTATTATACGTAATATTGCAAATACGTGACTCTTCTTTTTAAAAATAGCATAAATTTCGTCATCCTAAGCGTGAGTCAACGTTACTGTACTATAAAAGAAGTTTAAACAGATGCATAAATACGTATACGGTACGACTTATTTCTTTGTTTATCTCTCAGTTAAAGTAAAAAAAAAAAATTATGTGTGTGTGTGTGTGTGTGTATATATATATATGCATCGTATTAATTGTAATTAAAGACTAGTACGAAATATGTCTATCATTGAGCCTTTGCACGGCCGATAAAATATTATTACAATTTTCAACTTCAATTTTTAACAAAGTTATTCGAAATTAATGAATAAACAAATTTTCAATTCGATAGATCAAAAGATCTTTGAGAATTTTTCAGTCTTTATATTTTAAATACTATTTTACTTGTCCTTCTTTTTTCTTATCAATTTTAAACTTATAAATGTTTCATACTTGACATACGTGAGCAATTATAAACTAATGATATATAGAACAAAAAAACAAAAAAAAAGAAAAAAGAAAAAAGCAAAAGTAACGATCGAATAATTAAGAGAATAGAAATTAAAATAAGAAGAATAAATATAAACAAAAATACACGCAACGTCAATTGATGTATTAATTTCTTGGTGCGTTGTCCTTGATAAGAAGAGTACACATAAAATCGAGTTTTTAAATTCCTTACGTGGCGTTTTGACATTTCTGGAAATCTCCTTTACCCCTTCTACCGATAGAAACAGTTGCACATAAATACAGGCGTGGATGGGACTGTTATTCAGTTGCAGCAAAACATACGAGAGAGACGTGCAAAGGGAAAACTTACTGCGACATTTCTTTTTTATTTCTTAAAAATATCAAACGTGTGAGAGTTTACAAGATAAACGAAGTAATCATTACTTTGAAGTAAATTTTATAAAAACAAGAAGAAGAAGAAGAAAAAATAAAAGAATAATTATGACGCCTCTACTACCATTATTATTCTCTGCTTGGTGGACAGATTTAGATCGGCCTTATAAGCTGATGGATCAGAATTTTGGATTAGGCTTGTATCCTGAAGAGTTTCGAATAATAGACAGATTTTATCCATTGCCTCTTCCTAATAGGGCTGTTTCAGATCTGTATTACCGACCGTGGGCTAATCTCTTTAAATTGGATGATCATGATGGTATCATTAACATGGATAAGCATACCTTCAAGATCATGATAGATGTACATCAATTCAAACCTGAAGAGATCAGTATAAAGGTCGTTAATAGATACCTCGTTGTCGAGGGTAAACACGAAGAGAGGAGGGACGAACATGGTTTCATTTCGAGACAATTCGTCCGTAGATATTTGCTTCCTAATCAAGTAGATGCCGATAAAGTTTCCTCGTATATATCGACCGATGGAATATTGACCATCACAGCACCTATAAAAGGGAATCTGGTAAAAACAAATGAGGAAAACATTAAAATTGAATTTATCGATAAACCGACAATAAAACGTAAAAACGGTGAAAAGGAAATTATAGAGGAAAGTAATAATCGTGAGGAAATTACAACCCAAAAAGGTACTACCCAAACGGCAAACACTCCACAGAAATAAAAATCTCCAATAACTACTTTATATACCGTATCATTCCTCTTATAAAGTTTAAGACTGATACACGTTAATCCCATTCAATGAATCTCTTGTTAATTAATAATTATTTTTAATATTATCTTTCAATGTTATATAAGCATTGTAAGCTTTATATAGATAATATTAATAAAAGAAGATAATTTACAAATTTAAAGGATTGTCTTTATATTGTCCCTTTTACTTAAGATTTTTATTTCAATTTGCTTAAAATAATTGATTAGCTTTATCAAGCTAAAAATTTATCTTGGAACAAATAGTGTTAAAAAAATTTTTAAGAATAATTGTAATGTTATTATCGTTTTATTAATATTTGAATATTAATATAATTTTTGTTCTGTCGAGCTATTCTTATCATAGCTCAATAGATCTCTGATAATATATTCGCTTTTATTTAAAAAAAAAAAGAGGTTATTACGATGAAATAAAAATGAACGTAAAATTCTGTAAAAGTTATCACTCATATAGATAAAAATATTCATTAGAAACAAACAATGAGTCATTTTATAGGTATTTACATTATATAGATCTATCATATAGATTAACTTGCAACAATGTATATACTGTGTTTGTATCTGTGTATATGAAAATTGTATCTAATTCTTATATATTATTACATAACAACGACATAATTTTACCTTTTAAATTTATCCGATATATAAGCTGGTATATTAACTAACAATTTCATCATTTTACAAGTTGAATATAACATTTAATTCAATGTTACAAATTTAAACGTAGAATAATGACAGTTCGACGTCTGTAAAACTACGCCATATTGTTTTGAATAGGACACAGGTGATTGGACGAAAATATCGAACCAATAAAATTCGTGCATTTAGTTATTGACTATTAACTCATTAACCTTGCTCGTTTGCATAGAATAATAAAAAAAAAAAGATACGACGATTGATATCGAATATCAATGATCAAACAATTTTAATGGATATATAATGATCCAATAATCGTACGATAATAACCTATTTACAAACATTACGAGATTAC
The DNA here is from genome assembly GCF_912470025.1 of Vespa velutina. Lineage (NCBI taxonomy): Eukaryota > Metazoa > Arthropoda > Insecta > Hymenoptera > Vespidae > Vespa > Vespa velutina. Next base: position 1,797,171 of record NC_062202.1, read on the forward strand.
TTTATACGTAGACGGTTTCTCTCAGCCAATCATCGTTCGCCTAACAATATGGCGAGATATCGCGAAAAAAGATCTGTCAGTCTTCCGGCACGCTTCGCGTAAACAGCTTTGTATTGACTCATGAAGGACATTAAAATTCAAAGAGAAAGGACATGTATATATATATATATATTTATTTTCATATATTCCTCATTACGTGATCGAACGTCGAAGTGAAAAGTTACCGTTTAAATAGCTCCAAGAGAATTTTGGGTTAAGCGATTGTCTAACCTGTGACTCAATGTCATGCTTCAAGGTAAACTATCGATGACGTCAGTGTACGTCACTTAACAAGTGGGAGTGGATGGATAGATGTCGGCAGTCTTGGTCGGTTTCGCGAATCGCAGTTGGAATCTGTAGAAGACCAAACCGCTTCGACGCGATAATGTTACGCGTTTCTTAGCGATGTAGGCGCGCACATCGGTTGAAGGAAAATCAAAGAGTGCGAGAGAGAGAGAGAGAGAGAGAAAGAGAGAGAAAGAACGAACGAACGAGTGTGTAAGCAAGAGAGAGAGAGAGAGAGAGAGAGAGAGAGAGAGAGAGAAAGAGAGCGCGAATGAGAGCGAGAGAGAGAGAGTGAGAGCAGAAAGTGGAGAAGAAGAAGAAGAAGAAGACGACGACGACGACGACGACGACGACAACGAAGAAAAAAAAGAAGAAGAAAAATAAGAAAAGAAAGGCAACGGCGAAAAAGAAGAAAAAGTGGCGTCGACTCGTTGCACGTGTTTTCGCGGTTCGATGGAAAATCACCGATATCGTTTTGCGCATGCCCGAGAGCCGATGACGTCACGAAAATTGTGGTTTTGATCAAACTCGCTCTCGGTCCTTTTTTTTCCCCGTACGACACAATAATGTTGCTGCGCGAAGTCAAATAATTAGCGGTGTGAAGGGGGAATCGTCCGGAAGCCGAGGACCCGCCGGTGACAAACTGTGAGTAACGTCGTTTCCTCCTCGCCTGTTTACCCTTTTCAAAAAGTCATTCGTCAGGAGTTATACAGTCTGTTAGGGGGGACATGGCCTTCACGCACGTATACACATGCACGTTGCTACCGTGCGATTTTCGGTTGAGACAGGGAGAAAAAGAAGAGTGAAAGAAAGAGAGAAAGAGAGAGAGAGAGAGAGAGAGAGAGAGAGAAAGAGGGAGTAAGAACGTTGGGTGTATCTGGTTTTGTGATGTGTGTGTATGTGTGTGTGTGTGGTGCGTATATGTATAATGGAGAATGAGAGAGAAAAAAGAAAGAAAGAAAGAGAGAGAGAGAGAGAGAGAAAGAGAGTCAGAGAGAGAGAGAGAGAGAGAGAGAGATTAGCTCGTCGCGATGCATCTTGGCCGAGCACTTAACACCGTCCCTCGTATGCGAGCTTACGCTTAACGAAGGTCGAATGAGTTGAGCAAAGACGTGTGTGCCTTCTGTGTACTGTGTGTTCGTCGAACGAGATATATTGATCTCGTGAATTTCGAATTACAAGCAAACAGAGAATCGCCTGTTTCGTGGATATTCGAATGATAGGGTTGTCTCTTCTTAACGTTACATTCCAAGATCATTTAAATCTTTTGAATTTCCTTTATGGTTTAGTATGTTCTTACTCACATATTTCAGGTTTATGAATTAATATATGATTATTATGTTAAGGTGATAATTACTACACAAAACTTATAGTGAATCTTATAGAAATGGTTCATGATAATATATAGATTTTATAAAGGATATATTTAAAAGTTATCATATAAAATTGAATTTATTTATTTAATGTTTTCATACATAGATTTGATGTGCTTTGGAATGTCGCTTTGATTGCAATTGCTTTCTTGAATAATTCTTAATGCTTTATAATGCATGGAATGAATTCAACTTCTTATTACATTGTATTCATTGGATATGGTTTAAGGAATGCTATATTTTATTGATATTATATAGAAAATTATTAACTAACATATGTAAGAAATATTGTCTACAATGGAGATCATATAAACCATATAGATTTAATATATTTTAATTTAAATTATTATAACCTTTTTATATTGGAATTCTTTATAAAATCTAAATCAAGAATATTAATTAGTAGCATCTATTCTAATCTATCAATTAATTTAATAATCTATTTTATATTTATTAAAAGTACATTCATATAACAAGGAGAATATGAATGTTTATGTATCATACTTCCAATAGATTCTTTTATAGATATTTTATTACAGAAACATGTGTCATCTTATCGAATAGAATGCATCAATGTTCTCTAAGCTCTTAATATTCATACTAATTGCGGAAAAACACTGAAGTTCTTTTATAATCATTAAGAGAAGTAAAGAGAAAACAAAAACAAATAATATGCAATGTTGAACACGTTCTATGAGATACTGCCATCTGCCGGTGATTTCTCGTACGCATAAAACTGCACCGGTATTGCAGAAGAATGATTTTTCCTTCGTTATAAACATTTCGAGATGTACGATTTACGCAGTAAATTTCAACGATTGCATGTGCGTAAAATTATCGAAACAATAGATAGAACATTAGACAGAAGCGACAAATACGAAGAAAAGAAGATAATTGCGAAGAAACTTGCAGGTAAATTTTACCTTTTGTTTCTTTTTTTTTACCCCCCTTTCTTTCTTTTTTTTTTTTTTCCCTCTTTCAACGTTTAAACGATAATGAAAATCGTGGTAAATAACGTTCGTGGCACTTTGTCGCTTTATATATATTTTTTTTTTTTCTTTTTTTTTTTTTTTTTTTTTTTTTTTTTTCTACAGAACGAGATCGTAATCATCGATCTATCTTCGTTTTTTTTTCTTTTTGTTTTTTTTCCAATTTTTTTTTTTTCTTTTTTCTTTCTTTTTAATTTTTCACACATATAACACGTATACAAGACGCATATATAGATACATATATACATACTTTTATAATCTTATCAAGTTAAGCGAGATGAGAGATTTCCGTCGAGCTTAAGATCGAATGACATCCGGTCTTAGAAGAAGATCGATCGAAAAATATTTTTTCATGGATCCTCCTCCACGTTTACATTTTCCGGTTATGGAAAGTCATTTCTTTAGGAATACAAATACACGCGCATGTATGTTCCCTTATGTATTTATGCATGTGTATATATATATATATATATATATATATATATATATATATATAGATACATATATAGACGCACATGCGTACGTTTATACGCGCGTAAGTTTATGCGCACGCTTGAGGATTCTTAAGCCTCTTATGTTCGCTCGTTTGGGCAATCTTATCGGGGATGATCGTTTTTATCATAAGATTTTTAATAAGGAAAAAAATTTAATAAATAAAAAGAGAGAGAGAGAGAGAGAAAGAGAAAAGAATTCTAGATCTACATGATGTCCACTAACGACATATAAATATATAATAATAATAATAATAATAATAATAATAATAATAATAATAATAATAATAATAATAATAATAATAATGCTTATCTCGCGCAATGCCGTGACCTCATAACACAATACACAGGTACAATATGCCTCCTCGAACATATGTAAATTTCTAATATGTATGACCTAAACGTTGACTCTTTTCATTCATAGAAATGCGTGACACGGTGAGAATGGACTACTAGATCATTCGATGACATAAATCTTTATGAGAGAGAGAAAGAGAGAGAGGGGGAGAGAGAGAGAGAGAGAGAGAGAGAGAGAGAAAGATAGAGAGGAAACAGAAACAACTTTATCGGAATTCTCATTGAAGATTATTATTGTTTTCGAGGAAAGGAAGTTTTATGTATCGCCAATTGCGATAAATTACTTTTCTACTTTTCACGGTGGATAAAATCGTGAGATATCTGTTATTTATTATGTAATTTTTCTTTCTTTCTTTCATTCTTTCTTTTCATTTTATTTTATTTTATTTTATTTTATTTTATTTTATTTTATTTATTCTTTTTTCTATTTTTTTATTTTTATTTATTTATTTATTTTTTTTTTCTTTTTAATTTGTTAAATATATCCGGGATTTTATATTTCTCCCTTTTTTTTTATTTTTATTTTGTTTTATTTTATTTTATTTTGTCGTGTGCATTTGATGTCTCACGCAAGGAAAAGAATCCAGAACGAAATCACGTAGGAATGGTTTGATATTTTTCTTTTTTCTTTTTTTTTTTTTCCCCTGTTTTCTCTCTCCCTCTCTCTCTCTCTCTCTCTCTCTCTCTCTCTTTCTTTCTTTCTCTATCTTTTTTTCTTTCTCTTTTTTCTTCTTCACGTTCGTCGACAATACAAAACTATGTTTGCCTTCATTTTATTCATGGCATGCGGAACATTCGTAACGCAACAATACGCTTTATACGAGATGAAAGGCAAATGAATATCCAATAGAAACGCATAAGTTCTCTTCTTGGCTCCCATGTAACATATGTATCCTTATAACATATATTTTTCATTTTCACTATATCAAACAAGTTGTCAATTTTACGACAATTGAAAGATCATTTGAAATCATTCGTCTTCCTCTGTATAGTGTGTAATAAGTACGTATCTTTTTTTTTTCTTTCTTTTTTTTTTTTTTTTTGAAGGGGGAGGGTGGTTGGGGATGGATGTGGGCGTTGGGCTGAAAATGTGTTTAAACGAATCCATTTTCAATATTTTCAAAATATCACAAGTAATCTGTGAAAACGATGGATCAAAATTTCGTTAGTTTCAAAAAAAAAAAAAGAAAAAAAAGCGAGAGAGAGAGAGAGAGAGAGAGAGAGAGAGAAAATTACGGAGTCTAATGAACTCGGTTCCGATTTCAGAAGATCCTCGAACGTATTAAATAATAATTCGATTAAAACCTTTTTTTTTTCCCTTTTTCCTTTTTCTTTTTTTTTTTTCCTCTCCAGAATTTCGACGTTATCTGTGTAGCATACGAGATCATGTTAACGATTCGTTGACGGGCCTTTAAATATTCGCGAATTTCGAAAAGCTATTACGTTAGTATTTGAATAAGTATCATATATATATATATATATATATATATATATATATATATATATATATATATATATAAATATATGCGACTTGTTTTTGTTGATGACATTCTTGAAAAACTTATGCATCGTATAGATTTATAGAAAGATATTTTCTCTCTTTCTCTTTCTCTCTCTTTCTCTCTCTCTCTCTCTCTCTCTCTCTCTCTCTCTCTTTCTCTCTTTTCTCGATGTGCATATTTTCGATCGTAAAGCCCGAAAAAAAGTTCGACTTCATAAAAATTCTACGAAGAAACTGCAACGTCGCGGTCTCGACATCGATCCATCTGAGAGCCTCAGTTAGAGAGAAAGAGAAAGAGAAAGAGAAAGAGAGAGGAGGGATATAGAGAAATAGATGTGGATAGATAGAGGTAACGAAAGGAGTTGAGAGAGAGCGAGAGAGAGAAAGAGAGAGAGAGAGAGGGAGAGAGAGAGAAAGAGAAAGAAAATGGTTTCATCGATAATCTTTCTCAGGAATATACGCTGTAAGAGCTGACGTCATACGTTTTGGAAACGTTATGCAAGCCACAACTAATGCTAAGACAAATTTCATATAACTCCTTCCCCTTTCAGATCGCTTCTTTCGTACGTCGTGTACCAAGCTTACACGTATTCGTCCACGTACATATATGTAAGTTTGATTGTGTGTTATCGTACGAATAAATCGCGTTATGATAATTCCTTTCTCGTTTCTCGTTAATTTGAGATAATTATGACGAAGTACTACAATGTCATGTGAATTGTTTATTAAAATTTATGCAATCTCTTTTACCCGAAAATATAGTAATAAAGGAAGAAAAATAGGAATAAGGAATAAAGAAAGAGAGAAAGAGAAAGAGTGAATGTGTATATCTGTTTGTGTGTACGTGTGTGTACGAGAGAGAGAGAGAGAGAGAGAGAGAGAGAGAGAGAGAGAAAAGGAAAATCGTACAAAACGTTTCGCGTTGTTACGTATTACGCAGGTACATTTAAAAAAAATAGCCCCTTTTCGTGCTAATGCATCCGTAAAAAGGGAGCAGCGGTCGCTTGGAGTTTCGCACGTGAAACACGCCCATCTCCGAGGCTCGTTTCACGCTTGAAACCAACGTTGATGAGGAGAACTGACGAATGACACGCGAAAGAGAATTTCAATTATCATTTCAGGTGGCGAATTTCTTTCAACGACGTATACTTTGCAACTTTGTTGATAGGTGAAACTTTTTAACTTTGATATATGTATATGTATATATATCTTCTTCACTTTATTATTATTATTATTATTATTATTATTATTATTATTATTATTATTATTTTCTTTTTCTCCCTTTTGTTTATTTGTTATTTCTTTTTTCTTTTCTTTGTAATTTATTTTTTATCAAAAAGTTCTAGAAACAAATGATCGAAGTTCATTGAGATTAATTTATTAGTGCTGCCGTTCGATACAATCGATATAGAAATAGATAAAGATCACTTACGATACGCGAACAGTTCCTCCTTATTCTTCCTCTTCAATCTCAAAAAGATAAATCGTGATAACGGGCAAGTTGTATCGCGAATCAAGGATAAGTTATAGATTTCTTTTCCTTGTCTTTTTTCTTTCTTTTTTTGTTTTGTTTGGATTTTTTTTTTCTTCTTTTTTTTTCCCCTTCTTTCTTTTCTTTTTTTTTTTTTTTTCAAAGAATACTCGATGCAAAAAATTCATACAAAACGAACTTTCTCTTTCAACAAGAATAGAGATATAAATTTAAAAGAAAAGGTAAATATCTTCGATTGACACGTTTCTCGATACAATTTTTTTTCCTTTTATTTATCTAATGTTCCTTATCGAAAAAAGTCTATATATATATATATATATATATATATATATATTATTTTTATGTATGGTTTTATTTATTTTTTCTTTTCTTTTTTTTTTTATTATTTTTTTTTTTTTCTTGATCAAAATAAAAGTACACGCAAATAGGAACTTAACGAGTTCACGTTGATTGTGAAGAGAAAAATAAATGATCAGGTCCACATAGAATTTTTGTGTTTAAAACGAGCTCGAGAAACAAAGATATAAAAATTCGAATTGATGAAGTTTTTTTTCTCTCTCTTTCTTTCTCTCTCTCCCTCTCTTTTTTCGTATAATCATCGCGCGAGTTTGGCTTACTTTTTAAAAATTTTAAATCGATCAAATCCAAAAAATGCATATAATCAAGGGCACCGGATTCAAAATTTATATCCAGTTGCATATTTCATATTCTTTATCTACGAGATAAGCAAGAAGATTTATATTCGTTACGATATATACTCCGAAGGTGGAACGGTTTAAATGTTTCTCTTGTGTGTTCAACCGAACACACAATATTTTTATATGGGTCGGAGTATTGACCAATTTGGCTAGGAGAGTAAGTACTTTGAAATTCTGACGCTCGGTTTAATAATTGAACATTAGCAAAGTATTTTTGGTACACCGATCGAGATAGATACCTAATAAGAGAAATGCAAATGCATTAGTATAGTATCTGGATTATATAGGGTTGTGAAAGCGATCGAGAGCGGGAAATAGTATTAGAAACTATTTTTCTTTTTTTCTTTCTTTCTTTTTTTTTTTTTTCTTTCTTTTCTTCCTTTTTTTCTTTTTTTCCTTCCTTTTTTACAACTTCATTAATTCGAACAATTTTTATGAGTAACACACGTACACAAATATGTACACATACATACATATATCTTTTCGTTTATTTATAAGACGTAACACATTGCAAGAGAAATCACGAACATAAAAATACATTCTGATAGTTTGAAAGACGAAGGTGCCATTAGATCGACGATATATCGATCGTTATCTTTCTCTTTCTCTTTTTCTTTCTCTCAGAGTGAAATCAGATCTCGCGAAAAAGGTCAGGTTTCAGCGTTGGACCTTGCCGACCTTTCGACCTCTTTTCAACCCCAAAAACTATTTAATGATACCAACTCACCTTTTTGAAGATTAAACTGTTTTATATAAAAAGGGATACATACGGGGATCAATGTAAATGTTTAGAAGAATAATAAAAGGATAGAAAGTGAATAAAAGCTAGAGAGGTTTAATGGAAAAAAGAAAAAAAAAAAAAATAAAAGAAAAAGAAAGAAAGAAAGAAAGAAAAAGAAAAAAATCTCTTTGTTTTATTTTTTTTTTTTTTTTTTTTATTCTTTCCTTTTAGAATCTTCTTTCTTCCCTCGTTAGATCTATCCTCCCTCCTTCTCTCTCTCCTCTCTCTCTCTCCCCCCCCTCTCTCCTTCTCTTCCTCTCTCTTTCCCTGACTTTTTTCTTCCTATCTTTTTCTTTGGAGACAGGAGCATATCAGGTCGCCGTTGACGTAAGCCCATCTACCTGGTCCGTGCAAATCCGATCAGTTTTTCATCCCTCTTTCACGTGTAAAACGCACGTGGGTATCGCCATCGCCATCGCCATCACCATGAAGCGTACTTACGTCGTTCGCATCGCTTGTCTTGTAAAAGCGTTCGACGTAGGTGGTTCTCTCTCTCTCTCTCTCTCTTTTTTTCTCTCTCTCTCTCTCTCTCTCTCTCTCTCTCTCTCTTTCTTTCTCTCTCGATGACGAGAGAAAGAGAGAACTTTGATACTACAATATGCATGGAATCGTCTCGACCCTCTCCCTTTTTTTGTTCTTTTCCAATAACCCTATTCTTTCAGTAACTCTTATATATTCTCTCCCTCATTTATTATCCGATTCTTTGACACTCGAATAAATCATCACTTTGTGAGATATTCAATACACAATTCAGGATATAACAACGCGTACAAATACACACAGACACACACACACACACATACAAAGAGAGAAAGAGAGAAAGAGACAGACGGACACAGACATTTTTGTCTTTTCATTTTCCTTTTATTTTACATGCGATCCTATCTAATCGATATTTCGAGTCACGTTGTTAGATAATAAATCGTATATTATACATATTTATTTCGAAAACGAATATATCTTCCTAC
>NC_062202.1:1813844-1816344 GCF_912470025.1 Vespa velutina
CCTATCGATGACTCGATTATATTGTAGATATTGTCGATGAGAGAGGATTTTTACTCATATGTTCAAATACAATTATTCCCTTCAAACTAAATGTCACTCTAAGATATCGCTAACAGGTATAGCATTTGTGATCTATTTTATCAGTTATCATTGACTCGACGGATCGTAAATACACTCGACGACGATTTTTAATCGAACGAATGATTCAATTTTTTTTTTTTATTTCTTTCTTTCTTTCTTTTTTTCTTTTTTTTTTTTCTTCTTTCTTTTTTTCTTGAAAATAAAATTTATAAAAGAATAGAAATATATGTGTATAGAACATTCCTATCCGTTGTTTTATCAATTACTGACTTATTACATCATAAATATTGTCGATAATAATTGTTGCAATATTATTTTAAAACTTGATTCGAAAAATATATATAATAGTTAGAAAATTAATATCTATGATCTTATCAATTGTCATTGTTTCGAAAAATTGTTGATAATAATATTATCGTAGATATTCTCAATCGAAAATCTTCGCGATATTTGAGATGGTAATCTTCGGGTGGGTTGGGTAAATGATAGTCATCATGGTTCGAAAATCATTTTATTTTTTTTCTTCGTTTTGTTTTTATTTTATATATATATATATATATATATATATATATATATATATATATATTATAAAATAAGAAAAGAAAAAGATATCGGAAAAATCAGAAAATATCGAGCACGACGTAGCCTCATACCCCACACGTGGCCCTGTGGCGATACCGAGTGCGGTACACGTGTTTCTTGCTCTCCTACAGAGAGATTTCTCTGTGGGATAAGGAATCTTTCGCTTGCTTGGAGTTGAACATACCAGTAGCTCCCTTCTCGCGATGGCACGCGCTATGATAATCGCGATTCGAGCCACGAAAATGTTGGATCTATAATCTGTGAAACTAAATCTTACGTTTCCCATTCTTTATTTTTATCATTTAAAGTCTCGATGCTGCAAATTTGTTTACGTAAGATTAACAAATGAAAAATGTGTGATAAATATTTTTTATTAATGTTAAAAGTAAAGAAATTTATGAAAATAATTGTAAATAAAATTTGAATTTTGTAAAAAAAGAAAAAAAAAAAAAAGAAAAAAAAAGAAAAAAAAAAAAGAAGGATACTCCTTTTCGTTTTTCGTTATCGGCAATGTGAATTATAAAAACATTCGTTCGAATGTAAAGAAATCATGAATCTTAATAATTGTTATCGTTCAATGGTTTAGATATTGTTTAGAGAAGATGCCGGCGGGCATTCGAATAGACAACCGAAGGTATTTCGAAAGGGTTTAATAATCCTCGAAACGATTTAGAGAACTTATAGTCCCCGAAGGAGTTGTCCTGATTAAATCGCGATGCGATTGGAGAAATGAAACATATCTTGGATATATCACGAGCACGTTTTCGAATATGGTCATGATCGATCGTTAAAGCTCGTTCGATCGATCGGATCGAACACATGTGAATTACATTGATAATCGAAATACCAAGTTAATTCCTGGTGCAGATTAAGTCTGACCGGGGAACATTGAGATATAATAGAAGGATCTATTTTAGAAGATTATCATAATCGTCATTTAAAATGACGATATTTTATATATAATATCGTTCGTAATGTAAATAATTCGTGATAATATGTAAAAGAAAAGATTCGAACGAATTCGAGAACATATGTGTCTGGTCTCCACCGATATTAGAAACAAATATATATATATATATATATATATATATATTTATATATATATATATATTTATATATATATATAGAACTAATTATATTCAAATTGAAATTATTCGAGTGGATTAAGTAACCTATACGTACTTATCATATATATGTATATATCGGGATATATGTATATGGAGGGGTAACGATAATTGATAGTAAAGAACATCGAGAGGTTAGTATGCTGTATCGGAGAGAATTCGTTTAGGAAGGGAGAGAGAGAAAGAGAGGGAGAGAGAGAGAGAGAGAGAGAGAGAGAGAGGATTTAAGGAGTGAGGAGAGAGCAGGTGTATGCTTCGGAAAGCTTCTCCATAGTTTCAAGGGGGAGGAACTTTTGAACGTCGAAGACACACGTACACACGTACAGAGAGAGAGAGAGAAAGACAGACCTACAAACAGTTAAGAGGGAGAAGGAGATAGTTCAGAGTAAGAGAGAGAGAGAGAGAGAGAGAGAGAGAGAGAGAGAGAGAGAGAGAGAGAGAGAGAGAGAGAGAGAGAGAGAGAGTGGGCACACGTCACTTACTCGAAGCACGTGCTCTGCTTTCTGGCGGCTGCTCCTGCTCAGCCTCAGACTCCGGAGCCCTGGTGCCTGCGTTTAAATTTAGCTACCGAGCTTTAACTTCGCCGTGTCATAGGACAAAGAATATGGCGCGCTGCACTCGCACCAATATGATTCCCTCCTTCTACTTCATTCGTCGAAAGCCTACGCGCGTCCATGTTTTTTTTTCCCCCGTGTTTTTTTCTCTTTCTTTTT
>NC_062202.1:1821344-1831344 GCF_912470025.1 Vespa velutina
GAAAGAGAGAGATAGAGCGAGAGCGAAGAGAGGAAAGGGGCTTGCTCCTATATCGTTGGTATTTTGGTTTTGGCTCGGATCAGCCCGCGCAGTTCTGGGAGTGGAGTTCTAAAAACAGCAGAGGTAAGTCCTGCCGTGCTTGCAGCTGCCCGCTTCTCGGCGCTCCGAGCTTCTTCTTATACACCGCCTTGCTTTTGCTCTCTTCCATCCTCCTCGTGTCCTGGACCGTTCGAGGAGACACCAAAGATTCCTTCATCATCATCATCATCATCATCATCATCATCATCATCATCATCATCATCATCATCATCGTCATCTTCTTCTTCTACTTCTACTTTTTCTTCTTCTTATTCTTATTCTTATTCTTCTTCTTGTTCTTCTGTTTCTTTTTTCCTTTTCTTCTTTTCTTCTTCTACTTCGTCTTCGTCTTCGTTCTCTTACTTCTTTCTTCCGTTTCCTAATCTTCCTTCACCTTTAATCGTTAGCCCCCTTAAATCTCCCTCGTCAATATTGTTTTGACGAGATAAGAATAATCTTTCGCTGAAGGACTTCGCAAAGATTTCATTTGGTTTTATCGTAGCCGTTCGAACGGGTTGGTGAATAATATACACTGTTTTCTTCTTTCTTCATTCACACGTTTCTCGTAGCACTCTTTTTTCTTTTTTTTTTCTTTTTTTTTTTTTTCTTTTTTTTTCATTTTGTTTCTCTCTGTCTTGTCTGATCCTTCCTCCCCGGGTTTTTTTTCCTCTTTATCTCCTTTCCTATATTTTTTCTTCTTCTCTTTTTTTTTTTTTCCTTTCTCTTTTTCATTCCATTTGAGATAATAATTCCGCGAGCGCGCGTGAGAGAGAGAGAGAGAGAGAGAGACAATGAGAGATAATTAACACGCACCGCATATCACCATTCGAATGGGGGTACTTCTTCTCTTCTTCTACGGTGTTGGTCTTACCACCGAGATGCCACTCCGGCTCCTTCTCTTCGGCACAAGCGAACGAGTTACACTCAGCACAGTTCGGCCCGGTCTTCTCCCGGATTTATTTCTTCCCGCCGAAATTATTTTTGGTATCTTTTCCCTCGGTTTGTTAATACTCTCGCCCTCTTCTTCTTCTTCTTCTTCTACTTCTTCTACTACTTCCTCTTCTTCTTCTTCTTCTTCTTCTTCTTCATCTTCTGCTTCTTCTCCTGGCGATACGAAGCCTTCTGCCGTACCTTCACTCGTTCTCTTTTGGATCTACCGGCTCCTCTCTCTCTCTCTCTCTCTCTCTCTCTCTCTCTTTCTCTCGTTCTCTCTCTCGTTCTCTCTCTCTCTCTCTCTCTTTCTCTCCCTCTGCACTCACTCGTCTGCTAAAATCGTATCTCGAAACCACCGACGACGACGAGACACACCGACTAGCTACCGTTTTACAATCGGGTACACGCTTTTAGTCGCTTTGCCGCGCCCACTCCATACGCGTCTCGTTAGATAGATTCTCCCGTTCGATAGGATTCAATCGTAACAAATCGAAGAATCCAAAATCTCCACCTGAGATGTTTATCTCTTCACCGTATCATCATAATTCTCTTCGCGAATCCCTTAGATGATCTTCGTCGTTTAGGAGATAGAGTAGAGAGAGAGAAAGAGAGAGAGAGAGAGAGAGAGAGAGAGAGAGGGAAAGAAAGAGAGGAAGAGAGAAAAAGAGAGACAGAGAGTGAGAGAAAGAGAATGAGAGAGAAGGAGAGAGAAAGAGAGACAGAGAGAGAGAGAGAGGATCGTCTCTCGTTATGACGTTCAACGTTGGGACGCTTTGCGCCAACCCTATTCCTTCTCTTTCTCTTCTTCGTTTTACGAGACCGATGTTAGAGAAGTAAGTTTTCTTAAGTTAATCGTAAGATATTTTCTAATCGTAAAGGTTTTTTTTTTTCTCTTTTTTTTTTTTTTCTTTACAAATTATGATTCCTTTTTCTTTCTATGTTTTTTTTTGTTTCCCTTTTTTTCTCTCTCTCTCTCTCTCTCTCTCTCTCGCTCTCCCTCTCTCTCTTTCTATTTGTCTTTTTCTTTTCTCTTTTTTTTCCTTGTTTTTTTTTTTCTTTTTTTTTTTTCTTTCTTTCTTTCGTCCGATCTTCGTCGAATACACCATCGCGTATTATTCATGATCACTTGTAGTGTGAATATCATTGTTTTCTTTTTTTAACTTTGTCAACGCGTCACCTTACCTACGATCGTATCACTGCAAATAACGTCATCGAAGTAAGATAAAATTTCAGTATATGACGTTTCTTTTTTTCTTTTTTTTTTTTTTTTTTTTTTTCTTTCTTTTCCTTCTTTCCTTTTTTTTCTTATTTTTTTTTTTTTTCTTTTTCTTTTTTTTTTTTTTTATCCGAGGAAAAGACACCAAATTTACGAGATCGAATTTTTCCATTGCAAATGCCGCGCATGACATTGACGATGACGGCAGCCAGATGTTTCTTACTTCGGGGAAGCTCAAGCTCCAGGCACAAAGCCATGTCGTTCGTATCTTTCGTCGCGCACTAATGTAGGCTGACACGGGTAACTCGCTCTAAATCATACAAGAGAGATAGATAGATAGATAGATAGATAGATAGATAGATAGATAGATAGATAGATAGACAGATAGATAGATAGACATATAGAGATAGAGATAGATAGATATATAGAGATAGAGATAGATAAATAGTGTGAGAATTATTGGCAAGTCGAACAATGTGTATAACACATGATTTCGATTCAAATTCTCCCTTTTTATTTTTTTTTTTTTTTTTCTCGATCATATTTTCTCGAAGATCATGACATTTCTTTTTCTGATCTAAATCGTACGAAAAGGAGAGAGAGAGTGAGAGAGAGAGAGAGAGAGAGAGAGAGAGAGGGAGATAGTGAGAAAGAAAAAGAGATAGAAAGATAAAGATAAATAATTATTAGCAAATGTTCGAAGTATGCGTATAATGTTCGATTTTAATGAAAATCTTTCTTTTGAATTCTTTTTTCTCTCTTTTTTTTTCTTTTTTTCTTTTTTTTTTTTTTTTTTTTTTTTTTTTTTTTCCTCCTGTCTCTTTTTTATTCTTTCATAGAGATTACAAAAATTGTATTTATCATTAATCCATAATATCTATCTGATCGTATAAATCCTAAGAGTTTGGTTTATATCGGCACGTTTGTTTTAATTTGTTCTTATTACATAAGACGATATTGCGATTCGATGACAAATGCACCTGCGAAATGTAATATATAATTGTTTACGTAATGTATTTAATGAAAACGAATCTTTACCGATAGCACATGATTCGCACGGATATTATGAACCGAATATAATCGGAGAAGCGATCGTCCATCTGTGCTTTCGTTGGCGATGAGAAAATTATTCAAGAATCATAATTAATGATAGAAATAAATGGAAAATCAATTCGAGAATGCACTTTCATGCGATTTTCTTTACGATGATCGTTAGGCAGTTCTTTTTTAATTTTCTATTCTTTTTCTTTTTTTTTTTTTTTTTTTTTTTTTTCCCATTTTTCTTTTCTTTTTACGTTCATTTTCTCTTTTTTTTTTTTTTTTTTTCTTTTTTTTTTTTTTTAACCAACCACGATCCGTTAAATTCGACTAAATGAATTATTTGATAAGTCGATAAGTGCATTTTCGTGTATATAATTTAAGCTCCTCTTTTTTCTTTCTTTCTTTCTTTCTTTTTTTTTTTTTTTTTCTTTTTCTATCTATGAATGAACGTCACAAAAATTTCATGCTATATAATTGCGCGATGAAAAATCGATCAGTGAGACTTTTTTGTTTCTTTTTTTTTATCTCTTTTTTTTTTTCTTTCTTTCTTTTTATTTTCTTTAATTTATTCCATTAATCGTATTACTCGATCGACTTTTGTAAATTTTCCAACGTCGATTGGTAACACTGTGATCGTACAAGGTTGGCGTCATCCCTGAAGTTTCTCTTTCTCTCTCTCTCTCTCTCTCTCTCTCTCTCTCTCTCTCTCTATCGCTCGTTCGTTCTATCGCTCTCCCTCTTTCTCTTTCTCTCTCGCATACTTTTTCACTTTTGGTTTTGTGCCAAGTGCGCAGAATACGCTATCGTTTCAATGGTCCATCTTTCTTTCGTGTACGAAACTACGATCAACAAGGAGTAGCTTGGGATTTTCAAGAAAAATAAGTCTTACTTTGTTTCGAATTTGATTATTTATTCGGACATTAACGTTTCATAATAATGGATCTTTGATACTTTGATATAAAATCAACGCGTTTCTCCTTATATATATATATATATATATATATATATATATATATATATATATATATATAATAAATAAATAAATATATATATATATTTATTTATTTATTTATTATATATATATATATATAATGAATTTGATATACTTATATATTTAATTCATATTATAGAAACATTTATTAATAATATCATACAAATTATATAATCATATAAAATAATTACAATGCTAGGATTATAAATAGTTACGATATTAATACGATTATATAAAGGTCATATAAAATGATTATAATACTGAGATTATAAAAAACTAAAGTGACATTTATTTTCAATCGAATTATCTGAATTATTAATATTTTTTTTAAACGTCTCATTCTCTCTAAGGACGAATAGGAATGGGGAGGAGTAGAGTGAGGAAGGAAAAATATACCTATTTTTTTTTTTTATAAGAATTTTCATTCAATAATCTGAAACAATATTTAAATCCTATTTTTTTTTTCTGCGAAGCTATAAACAATAAATAAATAAGAGAACGTGACGGCTTTAACATAATTAAAAAATAAATCAAATAAACGTGTAAATGCATGAAATATATTTTTTTCGTTATAAGAAAAAAATCAAAAAGAAAAAGGAACCTTGAATCTAATAGAATATCTAATTATAGTGATACAGTTTGATTCATTAATTATGAATTATCATATAATTTATCTAAAAACGAAAAAAGGAAGAAAAAAAAAAAGAAAAAAGAAAAGAAAACAAAGAAAAAATAAATAAATAAATAAATAAATAAATAAATAAATAAATGATAATACGAAAAAAGGGACGAGCAGAATCATTCAATCGACACGATGATGATTTCTCATCGTAAGAATTATGATCCTAGGTTTTTGATAAATATTATTATAGTAATCGTCGTTATGAAAAAGCTTCGTATTTTTTCCCGTTTGTCCTTTCGCGTTATTGTTGTTTCTGTTGCTGCTGTTGTTGTTGTTGTTATTGTTATTGTTGTTGTTATTGTTATTGTTGTTGTTGTTATTGTTGTTGGAGAGTCTCGCGCGAACACGCGAGTAACATTTCCCGCGTCGGAAGGAGACGACGTTCCCTTGGGTCGAGACGACAGGGTGGGCGGATATCCGGTATAGCAACAGACGCCCCATATACTCGAGTGGCATATAGAGGGAGAATGCCATAGAGATAGATCGTTAGCGATGGTGTTGGTGAAACGGTTTAGCGATGAACGAGGTTTGGCCGCCACCTGGTATTTTCCTTTGCCTTGGTAAAGACTTTTAACGGGAAGTCCGACTCTCTTCTCTTCTCATCTCTTTCTATCTATCTATCTATCTATCTATCCATCTCTCTCTCTCTCTCTCTCTCTTTCATTCTTTCTTTCTCTTTTTCTCCTTCTTTCGATCTTCTCGAGGACCTTTACCAGACACTCGTCAGACCGATATGAGATGAGGAGAAACGTTGGGGTGAACTTTCATAGCATTTCAATCTCCTTATTTTTTTTTTTCCCCTTTTCCTTTTTCTTTTTCATCTTTTTCTTCTTCTTCTTCTTCTTCTTCTTCTTCTTCTTCCAACATGTGTAGACTTCCCGTTTGATTGGTTTGATGTATAATGTAGGATTTACCGTAAAATAATGTTCCCGGATGACAGGGTTTACTTTAACATCACTTCTTTTTTCTTTTTTTTTTTTTTTTTTTTTTTTTTTTTTTTTTTTTTTTTTTTCTTTCTTTCTTTTTTTTTTTCCTCTCTCTCTCTCCCTCTTATCCAGATCGGGAAGCTGAGTATACAAGTTTGTTATAGAAGATTGGTAAAACGTAAAGAAGTTTGATCATTAAATTGAATCGATTAATAAACTTTGATTATGAATGTTATATAGTAGGAAGCTGAACTCTCTCTCTCTCTCTTTTCCTTTCTCTCTGTCTTCTTTCTATCATCTCGAGGACGAGACTTTAAAAGACGTTCGTTGACTTGATATTAGATGAGAAACGTTGCCGTGAATCTTTAATATTCTTTTCTTTTGTCATGCGTAAATTAAGCTTCTTTGATCGACCGATGTATGTATTCGTAATATTTAAAAATGAATGTTTCTTTAAAAATGATTCCGATACTTTTTACATAATTTTCTTTTCTTTTTTTTTTTCTTTCTTCCTTTTTTTTTTTTTCTTTTCTTTTCTTTATTAGGAACACAGCGTATGGATATACGTGAAAATCGCGATATTAGATTCGTTTATACCATTTTATTATTTTTATCGCGTATATAAATTGACGAATATAATTAATCGTTAACAATGATACTACGGTTAAAAGGTCAAAAAAAAAAGAAAAAAAAAAAAAAAAAGAAAGAAGAATTCTAAGATAAAAGATCGATCATTTTCTATATTTGTCTCTCGTTAAACGAGAATTCTTATTTTTTACGTTCTATATATAATATAAATAAAAAATAAATGAAACTTTCCGACGATCTTTCTTTTCAAAAGAAGAACGAACGCCCATGATTCTTAAGTTTTGTCGACAAAATGAAAACGTTTGAACGAATCGAGAGCATTTTTTAAATGTCATTAAGTTCAGGTCTTTAAATCTTCTATGGCTCGTTAAATCCTCTTACTAAAATATTTTCTATTTATCCTTGGAAATAGAATGTTTTTTTTTGTCCGAAAATGATACGCGGATATTTATTGTCTCGATTATTTAAGAATACAAGTCATTTTACGATTTCAAATATATATATTATATGCCATTCTAATTTACCTAATTTCCATTCATAAGTTTCACTCTTCTTCTTCTACATCTTCATCTTCATCTTCTTCTTACTCTTATACATACGAATTTTTAATATCATTTGAAAATTATTCTAAGAATTGTCAAGACGAATTATTATCAAATATTTATCGGATGGATAAAATCAAAATGTCGCTAACGTTTTAATCGTCTGTTATACATCAAATAATTATATAGTATGAAATTTTTCTTTTATCTCTCTTTTTTTTTTTTTTTTTTTTTTTTTTTTATGAACCAGTAGTATATATTGTAGCGTACCTATATATAAAAGTAAATTTCTTCTCTAAAAGTCGACTCTCGCACGAGAATTAAATCGTATCGATTAAACGTCTCCATGTAGAAAAATATTTCGGACAACGCTCTTTCTCGTATAGCTGATTTAAAAAGAGAGATAGGAAGAGAGAGAGAGAGAGAGAGAGAGAGAGAGAGAGAGAGAGAGAGAGAGAGAGAGAGAGGAAAGATCCGGGAGAGTGTCGGTTAATCGTAAAACCAATTATTTCACACCGGAGAGTCACAAGACGTCGGTCCGACGTCTATTTCCGTTTCACGATCTGTCTTGCTCCCGTCATTTTCGATGCCATCCTATTTTCGATCTCACCCCGTCGCTTGATCGACCAGGTCATACGGTTAAACGCGATTTATTCGATAATGAAGATGGACTTGCCTGGATTTTCCTGAAGGATTTAATATCGTTCCTCGTTTTCACCGATTTGTCGATGAACCACGTTAGCTCGTGCTACAGAGAGTGAGCGAGAACGAGATAGAAAGAGATATATAGATAGATAGATAGATAGATAGAGAGAGAGAGAGAGGAAGAGAGAGAGAAAGAGAAAGAGAGAGAGAGAGAGGCCACGGTATTAGCCCGATACTGTTATCGATCGGCAAGGTTGCTCGGTCTTTGTAACGTCCATCGTTTTTCCTTCACACCATCGAGCAAAAGGAGATCGCGATGCCCGACATCCCCCTTTACACTTTCAACTCATGTGTATGTGTGTACGTGCGTACGTGTATATATGTGCGCGCGCGCGCGCTGCTGCTGCTGCTACTGCTGCTGCTGCTGCTGCTGCTGTTGCTATTGCTGTTACTGCTGCTGTTGCGTTCTCTCTCATAAAAGATTTTCCTTCTCTTTGCTCGGAAACGAAGAAGAAAATTGTGCGTGAATGATCGTAGGGGAAAAAAAAAAAAAAGAAAAGGAAGAGGAGAAGAAGATCATTGAGTACGATCGAACGATATCGATCTCTTCTCTACTTTCGCCATTGATAAATAAATCCTTATCACATTATGTACTTTCTTTTCTATGTATCTTCTTATATATTTTGTTTCCTTTGTCTTTTATCCCTTTTGTTTTATTTATATCTTTTTCGGTTTCTTTTCTTTTTTTCTTTTTTTTTTTTTTTTTTTTTTTTTTTTTTTCTTGATTTCTTTTCTATTTTTCCTTCTTTTCTTTTACCTTTTTGAGGATAAAAGATCTTCTTTCCATATCTCGTTTATACTATCTGCAAATCCTCCCTCCCTCTTGGTTAATTTTATTATCGAAAAGAGAGATCGTTTTTCTATTTTAAAAATGACCTATCGTACGTACAAGTAAAGTGCCCGGCGGATTTATTAAGAAGTTACGGAAATAAAAGGGAGAATACACGACGGATAGGGAAAAGATAATAACTCTTATGAAGAAGAAAAAAAATAAGAAAAAGAAGAAGAAAAGATAGAGAGAGAGAGAGAGAGAGAGAGAGAAAGAGAGAGAGAGAGAGAAAAGTTCCAATCAATCAACGTCCATAATCGTGAGAAGAAACCAAAGGTGAAATTGTTAAGAGTTTATTTTCACGTAACGTACCTAACATCTATATATATATATATATATATATGCACACATAGGTATTATATGTATGTATAACTTTTTATTTCTAGCTGTTTTATCTATTATCAACATTTCAGCCCTCGATTTATCATAACCACCATTTAGAATGAATGAACATTTTTCGTGTTTAATTTTCCACTTTCATCTTTTTTCATCCTTTCCTTTTCTTTATCACCTATTTTATATTGCGTATAATAATTCGTGTGTTTTGTCGTTTGTAACTTCGATAAGGATATTCTCAACCCTTTTCTCTCTCTCCTTCTCTCACTTTTTTTTTCCATACGACAATTGAAGATAACAACGACATACTCGTACTTATACACACACACACACACACACATATATATATATATATAGGATGAAAATATTAATTACTTACATATGTACGTCGCCCTTTTCTCAAGTCTTCACCGTGACTCGTTCGCACGGACAACGAAGATCGATAGAGTAGGATATATTGAACACACACATATACATATGTATATACGTAGATATACATACACATTCTCTCTCTCTCTCTCTCTTACTCTCTTCGGGTTAGGTTACTCGACCTAGAGGGGGACAGCTACATTGCAGCTCATGCATAATACATATGATCCGACCTGGAGTAGATTTATCTTTACCCGTAGCCGCGATAATTCGTTAAATATCGACAGGCACTTCTCGAGCTCGTTTCTACTGTCTTTTTCGTTGGACCAATTTGACCCGACGTTTACCTCTTTTCTTTCTCTCTTCTATTTCTCCTCTCTCTCTCTCTCTCTCTCTCTCTCTCTCTCTTTCTCTTTCTCTTTCTATCTTACGTGCTCCTCCAACCCTACTTTTCCAACACAACCCCTCCGAATCACGGGAGAAACGCAACAGTTGTGCATAACCTGTGCCACCTCGGCTTGAACTTTGACACAGTTTCGGCCGCTCGTTTCACCTCGTCTTATTTGCCGTGATTAGAATCAGAATTAATATCGATCGATCCTAATGTTCTCCAAATTTCTTTCCAACGTTCTTCCATTTTTTTCTCTCCCTCTCCCCTTTCTCTCTCTCTCTTTCTTTTTTTTCCCATTTATATGAGTATATATATATATATATTTTTTTTTTTGTTTTTTTAATACGGCTTAATCCTCTCATTTTCTTTCCAT
>NC_062202.1:1833844-1836344 GCF_912470025.1 Vespa velutina
TCTTTTTTTTTTTTTATTGATCCTTTAATATTGTGGATTTATATATATCATAGGAATATGATTAATTGAAAATTGAAACTTCTTCGATTTACGATTACGTTTCTTTTATATTGTTTAACGGAGAATGCAATCTGCAATTTTGCGAATTGAAACGTGTACGCGAACGGTAAATCGACTACTCGCGGTTCGCTTTCACTCGCTGGAATTACACGCGCGTAGTACGAAGTAAGATAAACGATTATGAATGGGAATACTTTCATTGACGAGCGTGTGTCGGGTAGGCGGACGCACGCTTTTCGCGCGCTTGCACGTTTGAATAATATTCTTAACGCGTTCTTCTATCCTTTCTCTCTCTCTCTCTCTCTCTCTCTCTCTCTCTCTCTCTCTCTTTCCTTTATTTCTTTTTTTTTCTTTTTTTTTTCTTTTTTTTTTTTTTATTCTTTTTCTCTTCTCTTTCTTTCCTTTTTTCTTTTCTTTTCTTTTTTTTTTTTTTTTTTTTTTGTTTCCTTTCATCCGTTACTTCCTCTACGTGGGGGAACTGCAAGCCGTTCGATTGAAAATCTATTCCTTGCAAAGATTTTTCTAAATAATAAACTATAAACTAGAATTAGAAATATTGATGTATTATTAGAAGAAGAAATTATCAGAGAAAAAATAAGGACGAAGACGAAGAATAAGAAGAGAGGATTTTTTTTCTTTTTTTTTTTTTTTTTTTAATTATTATTAGAACGTGTATAGACAAATTTAGTTTTATTTAAATATATATTAATGATACGTGATATTTTAATTGATTAAGAATAGGATAAAATTCATAGGATCAAAATAGGATTAAAAATTGATTGATTATTATATATAATAGTATATTTTATTCAAATAAATACAATAAAGTTAGATATTGATTTATTATTGGAATAAACAAAGTTTTCTTTTTAAATGCATATAAATAAATAAATAAATAAATAAATCACATTCGTATTCTATGATTCTCACGGCGAACGAGAGAGATATTCAAAAGTGAAGAAACTGAGGGTTGTTTGAAGAGGGGTAAGGGGAAGGGGAAGAGGGAAAAGGAGAAAAGGGGAGGATGGATCGACGATGAACTCTCCGGAAAGTTTAAAAGTTCGGGGCAGGAAACACGAGGATGGTACATAGGATAACATTGGCACCTATTGGTGGCATTAGGAGAAGAAAAAGAGGAGGAAAAGGAGGAGTATAATAATGATGATGATGATGATGATGAGGAGGAGGAGGAAAAAAGAAAGAGAAAGAGAGAACATCATCGTCATCCATCCGGCACGAAAGGGATTTCAGAGGAACGACAGAGAGAGAATATGAGAAAACTAAAGAAGAGAGTGAGAGGGAGAGAGAGAGAGAGAGAGAGAGAGAGAGAGAGAGAGAGAGAGAGAGAGAGAGAGAGAGAGAGAGAATATATAGTGAGAGTAGTGAGCGCGAGATGGCACGCAAGCGCGCGATTCATTCGGAAGAGAACGGCGATTGGTCCACTGTTCTCTGACGTCGGTGGGACGTTATCGACCAATGGGAGAGCAAGAAACAACCGATGTTAGCCGAGTGTATTCGGTGGCAAACTTCAGAGAAAACGAAGTTCACCGAGTAATACACAAGTTCCTCTATCTCTCTCTCGTACTCATTACGTATATATATATATACATGTATATACACATACAAGCATATACAAGCATATATTCTTTCTCTTTCTCTCTCTTTCTCTCTCTTGCATATATACATAGATAGCATCGTCTTTACTCTCCATGCGACTTCCTCAAATCTTTATTTTCAGGCTCGACCGCGAACTGGTCGAAGCTCGTACAACCGCCCCGGTTTTTCACGAGCATCTTCTTTCTTTCTTTTCGTATTTTGTATACGCGAAAGAGAAAGAGAAAGAGAAAAAGAGTATATGTGTGTGCGTGTGTGTGTGTCTTCATCTTCGTGCACATACCACTACCATCGCATCATCATCACCACCACCCCCACTACCACCACCACCACCACCACCACCACCACTACCACTACCACTACACTACTACTATTACTACTACTAGTCCTACTACTACTACTACTATCATCATCGCCACCACCACCTCCACTTGCCTCTGCCTCTTCCTCTGCCTCTTCCTCTGCCTCTACCTCTGCCTCTGCCTCTGCCTCTGCCTCCGCCGCCGCCGCCGTTCGTCGAGCAGCAGCATTCTAAATTTGAATCCCCTCCGAGAGGAGAAACAGTAGTGTCCGCGAGTCGCGCGCGTTACGACGTCGTATCAACGTCGTCGTCGTCGTCGTCGTCGTCGTCGCCGCCGCCGCCGTCGTCGTCGCCGTCGCCGTCGTCGTCGGTCGTCATTTACGTTCACGTTTACGTCCTCGTACTCGTCCTCGTCATTATTATCTTCTTTCGACGAGGTTTCTCTTTCTTCTATTTGAAGAAATATATATTTATAATTATATATATATATATATATATATATATATATATATATATATATAGATA
>NC_062202.1:1841344-1846846 GCF_912470025.1 Vespa velutina
CGCGAATGCATGCAAATTTTTCTTACACCCAACCTCTAGTCTCTATATCTCAAGCCGTAAAGTCAAGGTTTTGCATGTCGCCTCGTTTTCGCGTGACGTAGATGCCGGGCTTTGCCTTTTCTAAGCTTTTCGATCCTTTGAAATTCATTTTGTAGGTATGTAAGAAGTCAAGTTGTTGAAACTCGTCCGATCTCGATTCGTTCTTTAACCCTCATCCCCATCCCCATTCCCATTCCCAACTCCCGTCTTCTTCTTTTTGTTTTTTTTTATTTATTTATTTATTTTTTTTTTCTTTTTTTTTTTTTTTTTAACGATAATTCTTTCAGATAACTTTCGTTTACGTTCTTTTTTTTTTTTCTTTCTTTCTTTCTTTTCCCTTTGATATATTTTCACGCAATTGCAAGGACGACGTTTATTAGATTAGATTACGAATATACAATACAATTGATAATCCCTTTTATGATGTACTTTATTTGTTCAGAAACAAAAAATGATAATAATAATAATAATAATAATAATAATAATAATAATAATAATAATAATAATAATAATAATAATAATAATAATAATGTTATGAAAAGAGAAATTTATAACATCTTATTCGTTGGAATTGCTATAGTTGTTATAAGAAATAAACTACTTGTTATCGATGATCGTAATTTAGATAATTTCATTTTTCTTTTCGTACCTTCGTATAACTTATTTCTATGAAGTACGATACTCCTTAAGGAAAAATTAAATTTTTACTTATTAGATTTATCACGTTTCATATCTATACTATAATATTTCATAAATAATTTTTCAATTGCTTGTTACTTTTTCCTTCTTTATATATATATATATATATATATATATATATATATATATATTATTATTATTATTATTATTATTATTATTATTATTATTATCAGCTAAATATTGTATGTAAAATAAAGCAAGGAAGAAGAGAAAATTTTAATCAATTCAATTTGGAAAAATTCATTTTGAATCGTATAAATTAGTCCGTCCGATTTATCGATCATATATCCAATCGTTCATTGAAATTATCTAATCTGTTTTCGATGAAAAATAAATGGGGTAAAAAAAAAAAAAAAAAGAAAAGAAAAGAAAAAAAGAAAGAAAGAAAGAAAGAAGAATAAGAATGATAATTTTGAAAAAGTGCTCATCAATGTTTTTCATTATGACCGAACGAACGATCAAAACAAACGATTTTCTATGCTCAATTCAAACAGCATGGTATAAAAAAGCCATGAGAAGAATAAGTTGGTGCAGGTCACCGAGCTGGTCGCTGACCCTCACTCGCTTGCAAGCTCTTGTATAATAAACCAAATTCGATCGTACGTCCGACGACGTTGCTAGAACTCTTCCTAGATCTCTCAGCGGGTTTACGCGTTCTATCGAATGAGAAGAGAGAAGTGTATATAGAACGTTTATATCAATATATATATATATATATATATATATATATATATATATATATATATATATATATATAAAAGACATGGACGTATGACACGAAATATAACACAAAGCAAAAAATGTTGAGCTACTTCCTCTACATCCCTTTCTTTTCATTTCTTTTTCTCTTTTTCTCTTTTCTTTTTCTTTTTTTCTTTTTTTTTCCTTTTTTTTTTTTTTTTTTTTTTTTTTTTTTTTTTTTTTTTTTTATCAAGGATACGTTTCTTTTCCTTTGATATCATTCTATACAATATATGTAGTTATCTAAGTATATACATGCATATATAGTATATACCTTAGTATCGAGCCAAAGTAAGTACCTTGGTACCTTTGCCTAGATACGTCTGGTAACTCACTTTTACTTCCATAGCTACGGATTAGCGTATTTATAATGCATTTGCAAGCATATCTTATATGTTTGCAGTAACGATGTTATCCAAGTAACCGAGTATTACATATGTGCACGCTCATTTAGACTTGCTAATATACCACCACCAAGTCGTATATTTTCACGTCATTATTCCTATCGTTCCCTTTTTCGTTGCCTTTATTTTTTTTTTTTTTTTTTTTTTTTTTTTTTTAAATTACCGACGATTTTTTTCTTTTGTCTATTTTTTTTTCTTCTTTTTTTTCTTTTTTTCTTTTTTTTTTTTTTAAATTATTCTTGTTGTTGTTGTTGTGCGGGGAAAGGGAGTAAAGGGTAGGATCTTATCGTTGTCTATATATTTTTTTTTTTTTCCTTTTCCTTTTTTTCCCTCTGAAAGTAAACATTTACGAAATATTGTAAGTAAATACGTATATGTAAATATAGAATACTGTGAGATAGAGAGAAGGAGGGAGAAAGAGAGAGAGAGAGAGAGAGAGAAGAGTGGGGGAGAAAAAAAGAGAAGAAAAAAAGAAATGGAAAGTTCGAAGCGAGCCCTTCGAAGGGCACGTGCTTTAAAGCGTTCACGCTATATACGATAACGGAATATTTGCCGCGCTTAATGCGCTTTTGAATCGTTGAGTTATCGCGTGCTCGCGATGAATGAAAAGCACCCGTTAAATATAGTCACCGAGTTAGAATTAGAACGGAGTCTCGAAGCCAAGGAAGGAACGTTTTTATATATATGATATATATGTATATATATATATATATATTTATGTATATATATATATATATGTATATATGTATTTGTGTGTGTATGGACGTTCGCGTTCTTGCGGCAGTGTGGCACCCTGTCAGACGTCGCGTATATCGGTGTTATATATCGAACGGCTGGCTTATCGGCTTCAAGAATCCATGTTTACGTTTGCGTTTTATGCTGACAAGTGCGTGTACGATTAGAACGACATTACATGTTAGTCCGATAGCAGGTCAATTCGCTCTAGTCTAGCGCTAAGTATCTTCTCTTTTCGTTCGTCTCTTTTATTTCTTCGTCCGTTTAACAGAGATAACAAATGTTACAATTTTTTTTTTTTTTTTTTTTTATCGTTCATAAAAAAATTCCAATTTAATGATTTCGATCGATTCGAATAAATGAAATATATACAAATTTATATTCATTGTGCAATTTTTTACTAGATCGCTTCGTTTTTTTTTTTTTTTTTCTTTTTTTCTTTTTTTTTCTCCTCACCTAGATAAGTACGTAATTATTCATCGACTAGTGAATTAATGATAGAATGAATGAATGAATGAATGAATTGGGAAAGAGGTAATGTAAATTTAATTATTATTATAATAGGATAATATAGAAGGAAAATTGTATGGGTTTTGTTTTTGAGTGTTGTGGAGAATGAAGGGAGAGGGAAAAAAAGTAGGTGCGATGAAATTAATTCGTTGTGTCTCTTGTGTTTGACTTTTTTTTTCTTTCTTTTTTCTTTTTTTTTTTTTTTTTTTTTTTTTTTTTTCTTTTTCTATCAGCAGATTTAAGAAAGTTTG
Organism: Vespa velutina; assembly: GCF_912470025.1. NCBI lineage: Eukaryota > Metazoa > Arthropoda > Insecta > Hymenoptera > Vespidae > Vespa > Vespa velutina. The sequence goes on from NC_062202.1 coordinate 1,844,724, forward strand.
TCGAAAGAGAAGGAGAAAAGGAGAGAAAGAAAGAAAGATGGAGAGAGAGAGAGAGAGAGAGAGAGAGAGAGAGAGAGAGAGAGAGAGAGAGAGAGAGAGAGAGAGAGAGAGAGAGAGAGAGAGAGAGAGAGAGAGAGAGAGTGTGTATTATCTGAGTACGTCCAATCAGTAATTGTATCGCATACATTCGCCGATTATCCTATCGCAGAAAATATTCCAGAATAATAAATGTGCGATAATTAATTGCCACTTATGCGGTTTACTATCTCTCCGGTCATTATTCACTTAACGATCATTTTTTAATGAACGAATCAGTAAAACCGCAGTTTTTGCTGACATTCTTCGGTCGAATGCAAAGTCGATTAGCGTGAGACCATTTTCTTCTTGGATTAAGATAAACTCAAATGTAAAATAAATTCGTTCTTCTTATCCTTTTTCTCCACTTTTTCTTCTTCTTCTTCTTCCTCTTTTTCTTCTATTTTTTTTCTCTCTTTCTTTTTTTTTCTTTTCTTTCCTTTTATTATTATTATTATTATTATTATTATTATTATTATTATCATTATTATTATTATTATTATTATTATTATTACTATTATTATTAATTTCGTCACGATCGAAACGAATGAATCGAATACTTTTTCGTAACGCGCAAGAAGAGCTTTCGCCTGCGATCATCAACGTTAACTTCATATTTTATACATCCCCTTTAGTAACTTATGCGACCGTGAAATTAATGTCTATATTTATCAGCGTACTTAGCGAGGGAAAAGAAAAAAAATTCTCCTGAAAGAGAACAAGCGAACGAGAGCTGACGAGCTACATACCTATCATCTAGCTAGCTAGTTAGTTAGTTGACTATCTCTAGCTTGAGTTCTTCTTTTTTTTTTTTTTTTTGTTTTTTTTTGTTCCTTTTTTTTTTTTTTTTATTTTTAGTTAACCAACAAAATCCATTAGAAGAAATTCCGTGATAAAATTTAGATTCGAATTTCGTCGCGCGATTCATCGTGCTAATTTTTTTTTCTTTTGTTTTTTGTTTTTGTTTTGTTTTGTTTCTTCTTCTTCTTCTTCTTCTTCTTCTTCTTCTTCTTCTTCTTCTTTTCTTCCATGGATTTCACACGTTGAGCGAAAAGAAGAAAAGAGCGAAGAGAAAAAAATCGTGAATAAGAAAAATAACGATATAAACGGGATACAACGCGGACGAATCGCACGTGTTTTCTTTCTTTATTATTATTATTATTATTATTATTATTATTATTATTATTATTATTATTATATTTTTTTTTCTTCTTTTTTTTTTCTACGTCTTCGCACGGCTCGCGCGATAAAAGGGAGCGTGAAAGAAGGGAGAGATACGAAGTTAAGGTAAACCTTGTTTGTAACAACCTGCTAACGCGATGCTCGAACGCGCACCCTTTGTTTAACCGGCATGACAACTTTGCGATACGTAAGCGAGGGCTAACTTGCGGAAAATGTATTCAATCAAAAGGAATTTGCGAAACGAACGACGACGTTGATGATATGGAACGTCGTTTATAAAGATAAGATCTATCTCGATGGGATTGATAATTTCAACATTTTTTTTTTTTTCTCTCTTACCTTTTCTCTTCTTTTCATTTCTTTTCATCGTTAATTATCATCCTCCTCTTTTCCTTTATTTTCCTTTAATATCGAACGAGAAAGGAAAAAGAAAAAAAAAAAAACAAAGAAAAAGAAAATGATATTCATCTTATTATTAATAACAATAATTTCGATCGAATTCTTATCGTATACGATTTATCGTTTATAATTGATAATGAATTTTCATGAAAGAGAAAAGAACGAGAAAAAGAAAGAAAGGAAAAAAAGAAAAAAAAAAACAAAAATAAATAAATAAATATATAAATTTTGCCATCGACGAAAATTTTCCTTTGTACATTGACGAAATACGACGATAGATTCAATAGAATGACAAATATTGAACTATTAGTTCACGTTAAATCTTTATCGACGTTTCGTGGGTATATAAAGTGGAAATAAAAAACAAAAAGGAAAAGAGTAAAGAAAAGAAAAGAAAAGAAAAGAAAAGATGTAAAAAGAAACGGGAAAAAAAATGTGTTAGGTTCGACAGATTGACTTTTCGGAGT
>NC_062202.1:1849546-1879546 GCF_912470025.1 Vespa velutina
AAAATTGTCATTTTGTGATGTTCTTATTAATACAATGAGAGAGAGAGGGGGGGGGAGAGAGATCATGAACGAAAATATTTGTTGTTGGCTCTTTAACGTTTATTAATTACGATTAATCGTTTTTAAGAGTCTACGTGGTCAAGTAACAGGGTTGCCAGTTGTATTAAATATAATGTAGAGTCTCTCTCCTTCCTAGAGTTAAAATAAAAGAAAAAAGGAAAAAAGAAAAAAAAAAAAAGAAACAAAGAAACAAACAAAAAATGTAAAAGAAATAACTGCGAATAATATTGAAACGGTCTCGATTCTATTTCTTTTCAAGATATATCCTGATGAGACTTGCTCTCATAAAGTTGTATTTGATAAATAATTTGTAAAACTATTAATGGAATATGCAGGTATATTATGAATGAATAGTGCCTGGCACCACTTGTGGCCCTCCTGTTAGGGTGCTTTCCCAAAATGTTCTGTGCAATATTAAATTGTTGCTATGTGTTAAGGGAGATTATGAGATATAAAAAATTATGTAAACGGTCTGATATCTGTAAAGAGAATGATAAGCGCGAATTTTATATCCACCGATTTAAAAGTTGGTGAATAAAGCAGGGTTTCATGGGAAAGCAACCTGTTATTAATTGTGTAAAATAAAAGAAAGATAAGAGATTATACAAAAAAAAAAAATAATCTCAAATATATATATATATATATATATATATATATATATATATATATATATATATATATATGATCAGTTTCTTTACACTGCATATTAGATATGTTTCAGATGACTGTACGAACAATCGGTATATAAAATATAATGAAAAATCTATATATACGTATAGTCTCTCCTAACGTAATCACACAAATTTTTAAAAATGATCACAAAGTGCAATCTCTTAGCCAACACACTTTTTTATCAAACGAAAGAAAAGAAAAAAAAGTATAAAGAACTTGTTATTTTTCATAACGAAGAAGTAAAATTTAATGTATTGAAAAAAAAAAAAATATATATATATATATGTCTTCACTAGTTATTAAACTTTTCCTATTGACACACACGAAAAATTTATTATATTTAATTGATATTTTATTAGTATATCACACATGAAAATATGTATAAATGCCTGGCATTATAAATCCTTGCAATGTAAAAAGAATATGAAAGAGCAAGATAAGTGTCTGGTCTGATATGTCTTGTAAACAGCTTCTTTTTCTCTTTACATATATATAAATAATATATATATATATTATTTTTTTTTCCTACTCTTTATTTATTATTCGTGGTGTGACACGAAAGTATCCGGAAATCAGCACATATTGATTACTCTTTTTTACAGAAAAGAAAAAAAGAAAAAAACATTTTTATACTTTTTATTTATACGATAAAGTAAGGGGAAAAAAAAAAGGATTAAAAAAGAAGTCATTCATCAAAATTCTATATTCGCAAATTCAAAATGCAATTCGGTCAGTGAATTTATCATCATTGTATTTATTTTGCGTGCAACTCCAGTAAAAATTTAAATTAATTAATTAATATAATTATTATTGTTGATATTTCGAATTGAGCTAAAAAAAAAAAAAAAAAAAAAAAAAAGAGGAAGCAAAAAAAGGAAAAAAAGGAAACGAAGAAAAAAAGAAGCCGTAAGCAAAATACGAGGCGAAAAATTATGAGCGTTAAAAATTTTGCTCGTTAAATTCGAAATTAAAAGAGAATTACTTATATACACCGTTCGATAACTCTCGTTATTATTTTGACATTTATATCATTCATAATGAGCTCAATGGAAAGTAATTTAATAGTTTTTACACCAACACTTATATAAACGATCACAATGTGATGTGAAAAGCATGCTCAGTACTTTATATATATGCAAGATTTATTAATGTATTATCGGATCTATTTTATCATAAAAAATACGATATAGTAAATGCATAGTAAGCATGTAACTATAAGCGTCTTGTTAAATATACGTTAAGTACATGTACGTAATGTACGTTTCAATGTATATTTTTAATATGAAGTACATGTAAGTTATATATATATATATACATATACATATATATATATATATATATATATATATATATATATATATATATATATCAGCAAGAGATATAAGTTGATGTAATTAAAGGGAAAAAGAAGGAAAAACAAGTGTATTCCTCTTGGTGGGCACAACCGGTGACTATAAAGATATTAATATTCTGTCAAAATATTTGATCGCACTTATAAAATTAGATTGTAATTCTAAGAAAAAAAAAAGGTTTTGAACCTTTAATAAGTTTTTTTTTTTTTCTCTCTTTTTTGTTGTTTACGTTTGTTTACAAATAGGAATTATATTATATTATATTATAATAGATGCTTGTAAAGATTTTCTTTTCTTTTCTTTCTTTTTTTTTTTTTTTTCATTTATTTATTTTTTTTCCTAACAATTTAGATTTATTTTTATTATATTTATTTTCTTTCTTTTTTTTTTCTATTTTTTTTTTTCTTTTGTCTTCTCTTTTCTTTGTTTATTATTTTTTTTTCTTACTGTCTTTCTTTTCCTTTTTCTTTATTTTTCCTTCTTTCCTTTTTCTTTCTTTCTTTCTTTTTTTTTTTTTTTTTTTTTTTTTTTTTTTCCTTTTGTCGAACGTAATTGCTGCCCAATGGCGATTTTTGATCAATTGATTTGAAGAAAAAATAAAAAATATTATGTATTATATTATTATATTGGGCGGCGTTATTGTATTACGTGTAACGTTTAAAAGAACCAAAAAAAAAAAAAGAAGAAGAAGAAGAAGAAAAAGGAAAAAAGAAAAAAAAGAGACAAATCCTCTTTCATTTTAAATTCTAAATAAATTCGATACTTTATCTTGTTTGTTATTTTTTGAAAGGAACTCTTCCTCCAATCAACGTCTAACGTCGTCGTCATAATGTTGTGCCTTTCAAGATTTATAACGAATATTCAATACGTAAAAATAATAATGATAATTATTATAGTTAAACACTCAGAGACTATTAAAAGTTGTTGGTACCGCTGTGAAATGAAAATGAAATAACTATCCTGTTAAAAGGAGAAGCTAATATGCATAAATTAAATAGAAACAACAACAAAAAGAAAAAGCAGAAGGGGAAGAAGGAAATAATAATAATTACAAAAAACAAAAAAAGAAAAAAAAAAAAAAAGAAAAAAATGAAATATATAGAAACAGATATGCATATAGATGTTTCTCGTAAGAATACAACTTAAATGTTGTTCGTAAAGGCCATCGCAAAAATAGGCTTCTAGGCAATGTTCGCAAATAATCGAATTGCAATGCACGGCACAAGTATAAGATCATTGTAACAACGTAGTGTAAATCAGAAGATATGGTGTGTGTGTGTGTGTGTGTGTGTGTGTATGTGTGTATGTATGTATGTATGTATGTATGTATGTATGTATGTATGTATGTATGTATGTATATACACATATATATATATATGTACATATATGTATGTGTATGTGTATATATATATATACTAGCCACAAATGTTGTCACCACAAATGTTGAGCGGAACAGAAAGAAAAATTATGTACTATGTATATATACATTTGCCATTTAAATGATATACGTACATATTACATATCGAAGTTGAAATATAACAGAATTATTATTACTGGACATATCTGTAAAGTCAAGTAGCATCACATTTTTAAACGTTAATGATTATCACACCCATATGTTAGTCTTTACTATCATGCCTGTGCATTTTGAGACTATGAAAAAACACATATAATACAAATATAATTTTCTTTCATACGTATACAAATACATATATATATATATATATATATATATATATATATTTTGTAAGAGGTAATAAGAGGGTAAGAAAGAAGAAAAAGAAGAAGGAGAATAAAGAAAGAAGATAAAAAGGAGAAAAACTTTCATAAAGTTTTTTTTCACACGTAATAACACTGTACTGAGACTTTGTAATTAATTAGTTTTTAAATATGCACTCTCTGATGATAAAAAAAAAAAAAATCGAACGAAATGACATCTTTATTAACATACTTGAAATATTATATATATATATATATATATATATATATATATATATATATATATATATATATATATATGCAACGTGTAGTAATATACTCATTTGTATGATATACCGTTTACAGAAGGTTGTTTAATGATTCCCAAAATTATGTAATTGTATACTGTTATTATTAATTTTGAAGAGCATAGTTACGTTGTAAAATGTATAAAAATTTTAAATAGTCCTGTATATGTATACGTGCAAGACACATGCGTATTATTATTACGAAAAAAAAAAAAAGAAAAATAAAAAGAAAAAGAAAAAACAAGATGATAACATCGTGCATAAATAAATTGTACGTGGGTATATATGTATAATATTAATTATATATAACGTAATAGGAATATAACATATACAAAATATATATATATATATATATATATATATATATATATATATTATATAGTTGTGCATTCAATTAGATAATAATTGCGAGGAAAAGGAAAGTAATTCATATAGTGCCATCGTAACTGAATAATTAAGGGAAAATACCGACTTTATGTTTTAAGTAGTAATATCTTAGATGATACATTTGAAGAATATAAAAATTTCTTGCAGGTGTTTTAAGGATAACACACAAAGACTTGGTTTATGTTTGTAATAATAATTATAACGTTTGCCAAGGTTGTTAAAATAAGTAAGAGATGTTTTACGAAAAAGGTCAACTTTATGTGATGCTAAATTTATAAAAAAAAAAAAAGAAAAAAAATGAAAAAAGAATATTTTATTATTCTTTTATGTGCACAGTCAATACCACACAATATATATATATATATATATATATATATATATATATATATATATATATATACATACATACATACATACATATATACGTATTTGATTTTACCATACGCAAGGAAAAAGTGCATTAGTTAAATATAGGTCTTCGTTTGTACGTATCACTTTGGTGCTCGACATACCCGATTATCGTTATGTATTATTCAAACTGATCCATATGACCATACACTACCGTATATTTGCCTATTATCGGTCAGTATAATAATTACCAGAGTTAGTGATAAATGATGATTATTTGATAACACTTCTATGTTGTACATTACACATACACGTACATAAAGATACATATTACATAAACACGCATATACATACATACATATATATATTCATACAACGTTGCATACACTTAACACACACATACACATACATAACACACATTGTGGTTAATATTACAGTGTATCAGCATAATGATATATAATTATTATGATGTTGCCCATAGAATACATTTTACTTGGTTTTTATATTTTTGCAGTATTTTATTTAAGCATTATTCCATCCAACACAAAACCTGACTAACACAAGCTAACGTTTCTTATTTATCAAAAAGTATAATAAAATCAAATTCATTTCAAATATATCCCATTAATATATAATTTTTATTATAAATTTTATTTTGCAGATACCTTGTATTAAATTATACTAGAATTGATTTTTCTTTTTTTTTTTTTTTTTTTTTTTTTTTTTTGACATGATTTATATCATTTATTATTTAATTATTTATTTTTGTTTTTTTTTTTCAGCAAAATCTCTTATTATATCGTTTCAAAAAAGGGGCCAATGCTGAACGTGTTTATGACGAAAAAAGAAAATGATTGAGATTTCGGAATTCTTTTTCATGCTAAAGAATTCTGTTTGTTACAAATAAAAAAGATACATACATATATATATATATATATATATATATATATATATATATATATATATATATGATATGTATATGTCGTGAAATATAATGTAAGAAAAGTAATCACGTTTATCACTTTCCGCAGTGACTGCATTTATAGGGACACATATTAAAAATACTGACGGGCGTAAAGGGTCATATGAAGAGTGATTATAAAATTAATATCATAATAATTATAATTATATATTATTTACATACAACATCGATCTATATTATGTACAATGACGTGTAACGAATGAAATGAGAGCTAATTTTTATGTTAATTAATGAAACATTTTTAATCATTTCTCCAATGCAACAATATTAACGATGTTAACGAAATGGAAAAAAAGAAAAAAGAAAAGAAAAAAAAAAAAAAGAAAAACAAACAAACAAACGGAACTCATTCATTTTCTTTCTCGTTTCATTAAATCTCAATCAGTTTTTTTTTTCTCTCTTATTCTTTTTTCTTCTTCTCTCTCGATGTTTTTTTTTTTTTTTTTTTTTTTTTTTTCTATAAAGAAACAAAATGAAATAGACAAATTAAATGAAGAACAAAAAAAAAAAAAAAAAGAAAAAGAAGATTGAGGAAAAAGAAAAGAAAAGAAAAGAAAATATTCACGAACGAAAATGAATGTTTAGCGAGGATTTATTACAGGATCAAATCGAATGAGAGAGAACTGAAAAATCATTGAAGTGTAATTATAAATTTTACGAGAGCCATTGTATATGTGATAAAGGAACAAGGAACACAATTTTTCTATACACGCATATACAAACGCATATATATATATATATATAATTTTTATAATCGTTCTTTTCTGTTATCGTTCAAATAATTATCATAAATTTTCTTTATATACACGTATACGTAAGTGTGTTTGCGTTAACAAGGTCGCATACAAGTATGATCGATGAGATCGTAAAAAAGCGCACCCTCTTTACATTTTTTATTAATTTCATCTAATCACGTACATTTCTACCTCCTTCTCCTATCCTCCTCCCTCTCCCTCTCTCTCTCTCTCTCTCTCTCTCTTTTTGTTTTTTTACCTCGTTATTACTCTCCTTATTGTTACTTAAGTTCTTTTTTTGTTTTTTCTCTCTTTGTTCAACTCTTTCGCAATTCATCTAATTAAAAATATCCCGATCTATCGATCGCAATGAAATTGTTTTTCTTTTTTTGTTTTTTGTTTTTTAAAATACAAGCGAACTCAATTCTTTTTCTTTTTCTTTTTCTTTTTCTTTTTCTTTCTTTTTTTTTCCTGTTTCTTCCCTTTACCTTTTTATTTTTGTTTATTTAATTAATTATCATTATTATTAACGTTGTTATTCTCTTATATACCACGCACACAAAAATCGTATGTATGTACGTAACTATATCTATTTACCTGTTGTCTATTCGTCAAAGTAAATGGATTCGATTTATAAGGATTATCTTCTTCTTAAATACAAACGTACATTTTACACGTAAACGTTGAAACTACGCCTTTTAAAATTCTCATGAGAACGAAGAGGAAGTGGGAGGAAATGATAGAAAAATAAAAATAAAAAAAAAAAAAAAGAAAAGAAAAGAAAAGGAAAGAAGACAGAAGAAATATTATTAATTATTACTATTCGTCCTTCTCATACGATTAACGTCATTCATAAATACATACATACATACATACATATATACATACATACATACATACATACATACATACATACATGCATGCATGCATGCATACATACATAATTACATGCATAGCATAGCAAACAAACTCGGAAAAAAAAAAACAATTTAGAGGGACCTCGATATATTATATCATGTCTTATGCACACTCTTTACGATGTAAAAGGCAACAAGATAAAAAAAAAATTAATAATAATAATAATAATAATAATAATAAATAAATAAATAAATAAATAATAAATAATAATAATAATGAAATAACAATTAACGTTGGTAATTTAATTCAGTGTGGCACACAATATGTTTGCACTGTGTAACACTGACATGATTTTTCATTGTGACGTCCACTAATATGTAAACTTATGCGATTGTAAACATGTAAGATAGCGATCGTTGTGAATGAAAACAACATGGAACAGACATATCTCGCTAATAATAATAATAATGATAATCGTACTTACCTCTAAGAGAGAATAATTATGCATCTTTTTAGTACGTTCAATTAGAGACACCCTCGCGTCTTCAAAAAAAAAAAGAAAAAAGAAAAAAAAAGAAAACAAGAAAAAAGCAAAAAAAAAAAAGAATATATATTGTATACATAAATATATACACACACATACATACATAATATATATATAATATATTATTTATATATACGTATATATATATACATATATATATACACATGTTTGAACAGATATACAAACACATACACACATTTAAACGCACATGCGCGAGCACGCGCGCGCGTATATGTATTTTCGGGTATCTCAAAATTTATCGAAAATCGATGAATGAGAAAGATGAGATAACGATAAGAGAAAAAAAGAAAAAGAAAGGAAAGAGAAAAGCAGCGATACGGATTTCTCTGTCTTATGTGTGTACGATCGTATCTATCCTCTGTAGAAATGCCTTATTATCACGTGCCTCGATTAATATTTAAACTGTTCACCTGCTTACCTATTACTTGTTAGTCTATGTAATGAATATACGTGTAATATCGAGTTATTCTTTGTACTGCTCTTGTAAATATATTCTGAAGAATTACTGTCACATTGTCGTTCTCGTCTATCTCTTTTTTGTTCGTTTGAAAAAGAAAGAAAAAAAAAAAAAAAAGAACCAATCAATCTGTTCGCTTCGTTTTTAACTTATACATTTGTGTGTACGTACTATTTTTGTCTTTGTTTTTATTAACTCATTATCCTTTTTTTTTCCTTTAACCAACTGAAACAATATCATTCCTTTTGTTATGCATTACTCGATCATTGTAATCATTGTTTTTTTTTTTCAATATTTTTTTTCTTTCTGTTTTTCTTTTTTAATCGCTTACTTATGTTAATAAATTTATTGATATTGTAAAAATTTATGATAAATCTTTCTATCTATCTATCTCTTGATATACTTTTAAATTTATTGATTAACTTATGATCTATATTTATAGATCATTGATGTCTAGTTTGGTCGTTAACTGCCATCTACGATTAAATTGTTGAGTAACAAAAATTGAAACTGTAATCCCCGACGGTAGGCAAACATTTATACAAGCGACATTAAAAACCCTTTGGATATGCAACCGGTTATTCGTAAAACATATAACAGACTGCTAGATGGCACTGGTAAGCAAAATTTTCATCGAGCTCCTTATGAAACGCAACCATTTAGACATATCCCTTCCTTTTCAATTTATAATTTACGTAAATAAAATCTCTTTTAAATTGAGATCAATCGATCAGAGTTAGAAAGAAATTAAATAAATAAAGAAAATAATAAAAAAAAAAAAAAAAAAATTAAATTAAATTAATTTAGTACAACAGATAATACAATTTATTTACAATCTCAGACTTATTTATGATTACAAAGTATATGGTACACAAAGACAAAGATGTATTTGTTTATACATCCTCTCTAACAATCCTTATTTTAAGATAATTTTAAATGGAATGAACACGTTGAAATATATCAATGGGATGGCATATCGTCATATCTCATTGACATATAAATTAAAAATGTACGCGTGTAAATGAAATAAATATTATAATATTAAAAGGATGACTATTTTACAATATTCGTTACAAAATTTTACAAATTGAATTATATATTATATACATATATGTGTATATAATATATATTTTTTTTAATACGCATTAACATATCGCTTTAATCTAAACGATACACGAAGAACATTAATACGATTTGATTCATTGAGGTAGATAATTTAATCAGTCTATGAAGCTGTTTACAGTTTTCTTTATAGTACAATTTAATCTGACGATGATAACATCGTTTAGCATAGAAAAGATTTTTATCCATTTTTACATTAACGCAAAAATCTTTCATCTATCCGATGTATAAACTCTTTACACGAGTTGAAACTACCTGTGCGTTATGCAATTGTTCCCTTCTCTTTTCTTTTTCCTCTTCTCCTTTTTTTTTCTTTTTTTTCTTCGTTCCTTTTCGCGGAAAATATTTAACGGCTTTACGCATAATAACCTGTCAACTTTCCGACATATAATTAATCTTAAAATTGATTTTAATCGACTTACTGCCTATAATAAATTATGATATACACACACACACACACAGACACGTACGCACGTATACACACACACATATACACACACACACATACATATATATATATATATATACCGATTATTATGAAAATGATCAAAATCATACATATATATATATATAGATTTAATTTTTTTTTTTTTTTTTTTTTTTTAATATTTTCAGATTGTTATAACGTAAAAGCAATGCGATAAAATATAATTCGTAAGTTCAATTTTGATCGAGATCATTTTCACAATTATCGATATTTTTATGCGAAAATAAAATGTACAATTTTATCGATAAAATGTACACGATCGCTTGCACAATTTCAAGAAAAAAAAAAAGAAAAAAAAAAAAAAAAAAGAAAAGGAAAAAAAGAAAAAAGAAAAAGTCAATATTTGAAATTACGCGTGAATGAAAAGCTATTTGTTTAAATTAAATTCATAATGAAATGATAATCTTTTAATATGAGTCAAACTTTCCTGCGTCTGCGCATTCGAACATATTGAGATATTCAAAATCGTCGTAATATGCAGGTCAATGACCTTTCATTCATGAAACGTACACATATCCGACCTAGTTTACTTACACGAAGTTACGACATTATACGGTTTCGTCACAGACGAAATTAGCACTTCTTGCAAAGATTTCTTTTTCTTTTGATTTTCCTTTTATCCTTTTCTTTTTCTCATTGCAAGTCTCGAAAAATAATCTGAGTCTCGAAATTCAGAAAACGTATCGAGACTTTTGTGTCCTTGTCTCTGTTGCATATATTCCGAAGGAAGAGTCACATGTGTTCTTTCGAAGATACGATTTGGGTCAGGCATTTTAAATGATCGACGACTAAATGAATGAAACGTAATCGATTCATTTTAATATTAATTAAGAACGAAAATTATTTTATTTTTTGTATCAATGAATTTCATTTCTAAAACGATCACACGATCATACACGTTGGTGATATACTCGTGAGAAAATTGTTTTAGGTCCAAATGTAAAAAAAAAAAAAAAAAAAAAAAAAAAAAAGAAAAGAAAAAGAAAGAAGAAAATATGTATGGAAATGTGAAAAAAAAATTGTGCAAGGATCTCGACGACGTTGATATCTTATGATTAAAATCGTATGTACAGTTGCGTTTTGGTTCTTGTACAACGTCGATCTAATAATAATCATTTAATCGACGTAATTTAAAACGACGACGCATAATAAATTCTATTCGATACGAATTTGGATATTGTTATTATTATTATATTATATATCGTAAAATATTGTATTGAGAAAACAAAAAAATTACAATATATCGTAATAATCAATTAATTCAATAAATTAATTAAATGACTCGTAAGAAAATTTTGGTCCCGAAGAAAGTAAGAAAAAGAAAGAAGAAAAGAAAAAATAGAGAGAGAGAGAGAGAGAGAGAGAGAGAGAGAAAGAGAGATAAAGATAAAGATAAGAACAACATTGGATCCTACGATAAATCCCTATGTACATTCTCGCTAATTTGGTTGAAATCGATTCTATCTTATGTCGGATAAGCGCGAATTCGTGTTATTACAATAGAATTAAAAAAAAAAAAGAAAAAAAAAAAAATATTATCCCTCATACGTACCGATTGATTATTTAATTAATTACTGAAAAAAGAAAACAAGAAAAAAAGAAATAAAAATAATAATAATAATAAAACAAAACAAAAACAAAAAAAAGAAACCATCGCAGGACTCTCTCGGAGGGATATAATTTTAATTCGAAAGGAGTGAAAAGAAAAAAAAAAAATAAATAAATGAAAAGGAAAAGAATTTTTTAAAAAATCGATAATAAATATTCAAGAGAAAAACAAAAGAAAGAAGAAAAGTAGATCTCTATCAAAAAGAAAAAAAAAACAAAAAAAAAAAAGAAAAAAAAAAATAGAAAAGAAAAGAAAAAAGAAAGAACGAGTCCCAAAGGTGATAATATCGTGTGTACCATTTTGGTATGAAAAAAAGAAGAAAAGAAAAAAAAAAAAAGAAAGAAAAAAAAAGAAAAAAGAAAAGAAAAGAAAAGAAAAAATTATATAACTTGAAGATGATTGTTAAGAGAGCTTACTTTGAAAGTTTATTTGTTGGCTTGCTGCGTAAGAAGATTCAAGAGCTCATCGTGGTCCATACTGTTCAAGGTTTGTATGTCGATGCCGAGGGCATTAGCTACGCTCTTCATGTCGAGACCGAAGCTCTTAAGTAACTCGATAAAGTCCATCTCTTCGCCTGTGAACGGATTGTGAAGCTTTGGACAGCTGTGATTGCATTGCGGCCAAGTGCAACGCTCGATCAATCGGAAATGACAGCCCTGGACGCATTTCCGTTTTCCGTTAGGTATCACCGAACGTTGTGGCCTCGTACCATTGAACATTCCCGCGTGTGTGTTGTTGTCGTTACTTTGTTTCCCACTTTTTCGCCGTCCTGCAATTTCGTTCGGTTACGTTTTTTTTTTTCTCTTTTTTTTTTTTTTCTTTTTTTTTTTTTTTCTTTTTTTTTTTTTTCTTTCGAATCGCTATTCTCCTTTTCCTTTTATTTTTATCCTTTTTTTTTTTTATCTTTTTTATTATTACTTCATCTCTTCCTTTATTATTATTATTATTATTATTATTATTATTATTATTATTATTATTATTATTATTATTATTATTGTTGTTGTTGTTGTTGTTGTTGTTATTGTTGTTTTCTCTTTATTTTTTTGTCTTATTTTTTTTTCTCTTTGGTTTAACTATCGCACGCTGATAAATAAAAAAAATTTTTTTTCCTCTTTTATTTATTTATTTTTTATTTTTTTTTCTTTTTTATTTCCTCATTTCTTTGATCGATATTTATTATTATTATTCCAATTATTTTTCTTTTTTCTTTTTTATATATGTATACATATATACATATATATATATATATATATATATATATATATATATACACACGCATCGCCATTAAGGTTTCATACGAGAATGAATAATAATGCAAATCGACATTGTTTTTTCTTATTATTATGTATTTCATTTCGTTCTTAATCTTTACTTTACTTTCTCTGATTTCGTCAATATCATTATTATATTTATTATATTTATGATTATATTAATAATTGAGATAATCGAATAACTTAGGTTTATTAAACAATTAGATATTTGGAATCGACACGGGAATCCCAAAACAAGTGTGATATAAATTATTCATTCTGAGATTTATTAAAAACACACAGTTTATATCTACAAAATACATATTCTCAATAAGATCATAACATTTTGTTAATTGATAAATGAACAAACAATTTTTCATAAATATACGAGTAGTGTGGTTTTTTTTTCTTTTATATATATATATACACACACACACATATATATATATATATATATATGTATATATATTTAGAAAGAAAAAAAAAGAACAAAAAGAAGAAGAACAGAAAAATAATAATAATAATAATAATAATAATAATAATAATAATAATAATAATAATAATAATAATAAAAAAGAAAATAAAAAAGAAAGAAAGAAAGAAAGAAAAAAAAAACAAACGTCACTCATAATACATATGTATATTATAAACATAGAAGAGAGGAAAAAGAAAAATAAAATTGTTGACAAAAAAGAAAACGTTTATATTTTTAAACAAAACGTGGACTCTTTACCCGAGGCTTTTCTTCTCTCGTGTTTATCCTTCTTCGTCCTTCCATCCTTGTTTCTATCCCTTCTTCGACCCTTATGCTTTCTTCTCCTTCTCTTTTTATTTTCTCTTTCCGGACCGGTGGTCGTACTAATTCCTTTCTCGTCAATTTTAACAACGCCATTCGAATAACTCTTCTTTCTCGTTTCGGTTGATAAATTATTTTTTTCAGCTCTCCCAAGTTGGACCAATGTGCCGTTGTTCTTCGTTAGACCGGAACGTAGAAGTTTCCTCAATGATTTCGTACAGGGCTGATTCGTCTCGATCTCGGAATGACTACTACGAATTGAAATCAAATATGGATCGTTAATTGATCAAACTTTATTAATTGAATAAATTAGATATATAGATATATATATAAAAAAAAAAAAAAAAATTCTTCATATGTGTAATGCGCACGTATGCACGTGTATGTATGTATGTATGTATGTATGTATGTGTGTTAAATTATAAAAGTGAACAATATAATATGACTAATGATAAAATACGAAATTTGTGTTATTTAACGCGTACGAATGGTTGCCTATTAATAGGGGTAAATTAAAAACTTCTATTACCGACGCGATGTCGTAATGTTATCAATTTTCAGGCGCGAATGTTCATTTGTCAGATATTATTGGAATTTTTTTTCCCTTTTTTTTTCTTTTTTTTTTTTTTTTTCTTTTTTTCTTTTTTTCAAACGAAATAAAATTCGTCACGTTACATTGTTCACCCACTTATATTATATTAGATACTTGAACTCACTCGTTACGATGATTTCCAAGTGGCATTTGTTCCCAACAATGCAACGCCTGTGCCAATGAAACCTCGTCGATTTTAACCAACTGCCAATCTCTCTTCGTTAAAACACTATGACTGATGCAGCTCGGTGCAAAGACTGCGGTGACGTTTTCGAAAGTCTGCCTCAAACTGTCACCCATTTTATGAATGTAATCCCATTGTTGTTTTGTAACAGGTGCTCCAACGTTGTCGGCAGACATTTGAGCCTCGTCGAAGAGCCATTGAAAGACGAATAATGGAGCTGCGTATTCGTAAAGATGAATTCTTTTATAAATATCTCCTCAAATAGGAATTTTAATCATTATTGTTTATTTTATTCAAGATTGATTAGAAAACTTCTTTTTTTTTTATCATTATTATTATTATTATTTTTTAATTCTTTCGTCGTTCCGATCGTTAGATCTTTCTAAAGCTAATTCGATAAATATTACTCACCAGTCAAGGTCGGATAAAGACGATAACCAAAGTAACATCTCCAAGGTTCATCCGGATGTTTAACAACGCAATTATGTGGTATACGTGCTTTCCAAAGTTCCATTCCTTTGTGAACAGCATCGACAGGTGATAAACCATTCGGTGAGTATGGTGCTCTGTCCAGAAACCAGCCTGAATCGGAGACACCACGTATGGCTATGTTTTTTAATCCTATAATAGATACAATTCGATCATATAAATATTATGATTGTGAAAAATAATTTATTTATAAAATTACAAAACGAAATATTATCGTTAATAATATAATAATTACTAACCTAATTCCTGATGAACCAAATTTTGCACGTGATCGAGATTAAGCATAACACCAATTCCACCTGCACTACTACCAGCCAGTAGCAATGAGCTTGCATTTTCAAGGCCAAGCGGTATCAGATCTCGTACAACCTGTGAGACAATCTCAGCCCCCATAAAGGAAAACATATCGTTGAGCGAGGTTCTCGTACCGCTCCAGCTGTCGCTCGTACAATAAGGTACAAATCTGAAGTAATAAACCAAAAGAGAAAGAAACGTTAAACGTCGGTATAAAAAAAAAGAAAAAAAGAAAGAAAAAAAACAAGAAGAAATAATAATTTTCAAAGGAGCTCTACGCGTCTGAACAATAATGCGATGGACAATACCTACACGTGATTAGCGTTCCACCAAAATGGATTCTCTTCTGGATTTCCTGATAACAATCCGCCAACTATAATAATAAAATCAATATGATGATAGATATTATTAATGAAATAAATGAATGAATGAAATAAAACGAATAAAAAGAAAATTATTATTATTATTATTATTATTATTATTATTATTATTAATATCTATTATTGGTTACCTACCGTCACGTGTTTCAGGCCATTGGGTCGACGTCATAAGGTGTCTCAATTTGAGCCACCTGTTTCTACAGCTCTTATGATCATAACAATACCAGCCACCTTCCAAGAAAATGATCCACCTCTTCGAACCGTGCGACTTACGTAGGTAAAAGCCCGCCTGCGAGCCATCGTTGCAAGTGATCGACCTGTTGCTCAGGTAGACCCTCTTCAATCCTCTCTGCTCTTCCAGACCATATTTCTCCAATATCTTGATCAGCTTCTGTAGCGTGTTGCTTTGTAGTCCCGGTGAACTTGACGACACCGAAACCGTGTTCGTCGGCTTATCTTCAGCTACTATCGTTAAGATCAATGCCGCAAGGCATAATGACGACATCTGTAAACAAAATTTAACTTCATTTTCTTTCTCTCTCTCTCTCTCTCTCTCTCTCTCTGTCTTTTTCTATCTATCTCTTTCTTGGTTCCATTGATCAATCGAGAAATCTTAATTAATGGTGAACGATGATAACAACTAGCGACGATTATCGTTTCTTTTGACATTTCAAATCGATATTCAATTTAATTGATGCAATTTTGTTTTTTTTTTTTTTTTTTTTTTTTTTTTTTTTTTTTTTTTTTAAGATATTGACTCAAAAAAAGATCAATGTAGATTTGAATCAACGAAAAGTCACTCGAGATCTATCTCGGTATGCCAAGTTCGCGATATTTCTTTTTTTTTTTTTTTTTTTTTTTTTCTTTTCAATTATAATTAAAATCTCACAAATTTAAACGTAAAATTAATATCTACATTTATACGACACGTTTATAAATTTAACATCGTCGATATATTTAATGTTTAAAAATACATAGGGATATTATTTCTTCACATTATAATTAATTTATTTATTATTTAATATGATTAATAATATCGCTTATCGTCATTATCCTCAAGAGTATCATCATTCGCGATTACGATCAATCACAATTACATTCTATTCTCTTTAACAGATTAGTACGACAAACAAAAAAAAGGTGTAAACGAACACCATTACAATTACCAAGATTAATTAATATTTCATAAAAGAAAAAAGGGGGAAAAAAATACGACGATTATTTTGTTAATAAGACATGTGAAAAATGTTAAGAGTGACAATTTTTCTTTTTCGGGGATGCTGCGGAATTGACGGAAAAGTTGTTGGAATTATGAGTATGAGGGATCGCTCATCGGTAAATACGAAAATAAAGGGAAAGATTGATGGCGAAGGGTGAGGTGGGATGGGAGGAAGGGGAGGGACAGAGAGAAAAGAGAAAATATATATATATATATATATATATATAGAGAGAGAGAGAGAGAGAGAGAAAGGATGTAAGCAGTGAACTACAGAGATTCTTGGCGCCACTCTCTTTCCCTATAGTGTCCCTCTTTTTTTGCCCCTCCCCCCCATTCTCCCACACTCCTTTACCTCCCCTCCCCGCCCCTCTCAACCGTTCTACTACCACCTGTCACTCTCTATATGTGTCTCTTACTTCAGGTCTCTTTTCTCTCCCACCCCTCCTCCTTTTTCTCCCCACCCCATTCGTTTCACGAAAGCAACCACTTCGGGATCAAGTTCCGCAGCTTCCAGAACGGTAGCCGGCAGCGCAAACATCTCGGAAACAGAAGCTCCCGGCCTCGGTCTCCAGATTAAAGGGCCGCCGGCAATGGCCGAAGAGGCAGTGAAGAAAAGAGAAACGTTGTTGGGTTGCGCGCGACGTGATTATAATTCGCGTAGTAGTTACACAGATATTACCAGTTTCACTTTTATGAATATATATTTATTATGTATTATACGTATATGTACGTACGTATATATGTAAATACGTTTATATCGTCCGATTATCGTCAATTTTTTATTTTTTTATTTATTCTTTTTTCTTTTTTCTTTTTTTTTCTTTTTTTTTTTTTTTTTTTCTCCCCACGATGAACGATAACCTCGATTCCATATATTATTTAGTTCTCTCTCTCTCTCTTTTTTTTTTTTTTTCTCTTTCTTTTTTTTTGTTCTCTTCCCTTCAAACGGTAACTCCTAGCATTAACAACTAGCAATTAAATGCTACTGATCTAAACTTACTTTTATGATATTAATTAATGCTATTAATTAATATCACTAATTATCATTAATCGTATATCATATTATAAAACGTAGGATTTAAATTATTGCACGTGGCTCGATATGTTTGTATTATGTAATTTGCGTAGGGTATTTTGATGATTCGATCTATCTTTTTCTTTTTCTTATTTTTTTTTTTTTGTTTTTTTGTTTGCGAGAGTTGAGGAACTGCGAGATAACGAAATGCAAAAATGATGAAAGAGAAATTAATAATGATAAAGAGTTTGTAATAAGATTTTGAATCTCCTAGGATTTATCGATCGTTAAACGTCGAAAGATTTTTATCATCGAAAACCTTTCAAAGGGATATTTTAAGATCCCTAAAGATCTCAAAGATTTCACGATCATATAAATCTAAAGGAGAGAAAGAGAGAGAGAGATCTTGCAGAATTCGGTGTACGTATAACTTGCGACGTTTATCGGAAATTTTTCTTCTTTCTTTTCTTCTTCCTTTTTTTTTTTTTTTTTTTTTTTTCATTTTATGAAAAATTTAAGGGCACTTCACGATGAAAAGTTTCATGGTTCATCGAATAAGAAAAGGGAGACAGTTGTATTATATACGGCTCTGTAACTAACACGCGAAAAAGTAATTTCCGAGGAACGAATGAATCTTCCTTCTTTTCCTTCCTTCCTTCCTTACTTACTTACTTCCTTCGTTGCGATAGGATCGATCGTGAACCGTAACGATTTCGGGCAGGTTTTAAAACGAATTTGCTCAAAACCCACGGCAAATTTTGAACTTTCGAGATGGTCGTAAATAAAATTGACGACTCAACCGTATTTTCTTCCTTCTCTCCTCCATACTTTGCGTAACCACTTTATTATACATCGTAAATCAGGATTTCGTTCCTCTTCTAAAATTCAACCTCCTGAGAAAACGAAGAAGAAACTAGGAACCGTTCATGCGGCATACATATATATATATATATATATATATATATATATATATATATATATATATATATATATATATATATTCTTTTTTTTTTTTTTTTTACGTTTTTTTTTCATTTTTTTTTTTTTTACCTTTATTTCATCTTTATTAACTTTCATCTTATCGCAAAACGTTAATTGCAAGTTCATTGTTCATTGTTTTGACAAAACTCTTTCTAATCATAGATATAAGTATCTATATACCAAACTATTTCTTATTTTTTTCTTTCTTTTTTTTTTTTTTTTTTTTTTGAATTTATACAATCGTTATTTATATTATTCACAATATAGATGTTCGGTGATATTTCTAAATATAATATTTCTTTTTCTTATACTCATCATATTAATGAATGTTATTTAAAAAAGAAAAGAAAAATAAATGAGTTAAATTAAAGATAGGAAATATAAAAATATTATTTCTATAAAATACAACGAACAAAATTCTATTGCTAGTAATATTATTATTTTATGAATTAATTGAAATTGTATTATGATTTAAATATCGTCGATAAAAGATAACAGAAGGATTCTTTATGGAATAATAATTAGAAAACTTTTAGAAAACTCTTTAATATTCATTCACTTTCTCTATTTTTCTTTCTCTTTCATTTTGTTTCTCATTTCCATCCCTCTTTTGGCGCATCAAAGCGTGAAGGTGTCCGTCTTAATTTGCCACCCGGCGCATAATCCCCGTGACAAAGGCCGACAAAGCGATGGCCTTTACCGTCTGCGTTAAGCCACATTCAACCCGGATTCTAGTAGCCGGCCGAAACGTTTAAGGTAGCTGAACAACACATGGACTGCTATACTACTGCGAGTAACTCTCGTAAAAATTGTTATCCTTCAAAAATATATTCTGTTCCTTTAACAGCTATATATATATATATATATATATATATATATATATATGTATGTATGTATGTATGTATGTATGTGTATATGGGGAAGAGAGGGTAATAGATAGAGATATATAACAGAGTTATTCGTTTAAGTAAAGAACAGATTTAGTAGATTTATGAGTACGAATATGACCAATAGAAAATATATATATATATATATATATAAATATATATATATATATATATATATATATGTATGTATGTATGTCCAAAAGAGAACTAAATGTTTACTTATTGTAACAATCACGTTGTTCTTCAAAGCTTAAACGATATGAAATCATAATTTTCTTTCTCTCTTTCTCTCTCTCTCTCTCGGTCTGTCTCTCTGTATCTCTGTCTCTCTCTCTCTCGTTTGAAGTCGTGAAACTTTGAACGAACGTTTTAACTTGTAAAACGTGCATCATCGTGTTATGGGCTTGTTCGCGAGTGAAGGCACACGATAACCAGAAGGAACTATGATCTATGCGCGATATTAACTTATGTACGATCATTAAATTTGTATTATTTTCTTTGTACGTTTAATTATTTCAATTATTAAAGCGATGAGATATAATTTCTTATAAACACGAAATATATTTGAAATAAATAGCAAGAATTATACGTACGTACGTATGTATGTATATTCGTTTTATTTAATCTAATTATGAGACATGTAAACATTTGAAAAAGGTAAAAAAGAAAATTAAATAAAATAAAATAAAATAAAATAAAATAAAATAAAATAAAATAAAATTTGATTGAGTCCATTCGAAAATAGAACGTACAAAGATACGGAATGGATATAATTTTTATATTGACGGGATATATAGGACATATACATTCACTTCACTTATTCTAATTGTGAGAGACACGTAAAGATTCCAAACAAAGAAAAAAAGAAAAAAAGAAAAAAAGAAAAAAAAAAGAAAAGGAAATAAAAGAAAAGAAAAAATTTAAACATACATAATTATTAACATACAATTAAATTCATACGAAACGATCGATATCATAATGAAATTAAATATCGAGTCCTAATGACTTTTCCATGAAAAGTAAAGGAAAGAAAGGATAAATGTAAAAAAGGAAATTCGCGTAAACGTTGTTGTAGGAGTATGCGAGAGAATACAGTTTAAAAAAAAAAAAAAAAAAAAAAAAAAAAAAAAAGAAAAAGAGAAAAAAGAGAAGAAAAGAAAGAAAAAAAGAGAGAACAAGGGGAGAAAGAAAAAAAAGAACCAGAAAAAAGAAAATATAAGTCTTGACTGGTTGAGCATCGTTGAGATGGCGGTATCTTTGAAATTCGTTGATCGTCGTAAGTCGTTGATCGTCGTTCACATCGCGTTTCGTCGTCCGGATGTTGATGATGATGGTGGTGAGGAGAGACGAGCGTCTCGTTACCATTACGAGGGCCGCTCACGCAGCTCGCATTCGCCGTTGCTAACACGCAGCAACCTCGCATTACCATAACCGCGTACACAAGGACCAACTCGTTTCATTTCTCTCTTTCTCTCTTTCTCTTTCCTTGTCTTTCTCTCTTTTCTCTTTCTTTCTCTCTTTCTCTCACTCTCTCTCTCTCTCTGTCTGTCTTTTCTCTCTTTATCTCTCATTTCTTTCTTACTTTCTTGCTCTCTGCTTAAGGGGAAGGGAAGAGGGGGAGAGGGTTCCATCCAAGAGAGAAAGTTGACTCTCTCTACGTGGCACTCGTGAGCCTTTCGAGTTCATCTTAACGAGCCTAGAACGACTTGATGAAGCGCGAAACTAACGCTCACCAATCTTCGACGTTTTTCCAAACCTTAAGATTTTTCAATTTTTCTTCTCGTATCTATGTATATATATATATATATGTGTGTGTGTGTGTGTGTGTGTGTGGGTGATAATTGTATAACAATAGATCCTTTATTTTAATTTTAATTTATTTAATATTTAATAAATGAAATTTTATTGCTTTTGTTAATTTGCAAATGTTAGATATTTATTCCAACGAGAAAAATTGTAAAGAATTATAATGATCATTATGAAGAAAATTGTTATCAATAAAACTGATGGGTAAATTTTAACGAGAGAGAGAGAGAGAGAGAGAGAAAGAGAGAGAGAGAGAGAATAAGCCCTCTAGCACGTTCTAATAAAGGTTATCTGGTGATCTTTCTAAATTGGAAGCTAACTTTTGGCAGAAATCCAGGGTACTATTCACGATACCTATCTCTTCTATTTCTACGAGCGATCGAGTGTAGTGGTTCGAACTTCGAAAAAAGAAAAAAAGAGAAAAAGAAAGAAGAAGAATGAAGAAGAAAGAAAATAGAAGAAAGCATAAAAAGAAAAAGTGGAAAGGAAGAAGGACACCATGCGGTCTGACAAATTTTACTTCATCTTCCGTATAATAATACTCCTCTATAAACCCTTTCAGAAGGTATATGAATAAGGGTTGAAACAACGTAGGACGTAGTTGGTGCAGACGTAAGTTGGCTGTCAAAAACACTGAAGAGAAAAGCCGCGTAATATTTGATGTAATTTATGACGACGGAGGACTTTCGCGAAAGAGAGACAGAGAGAGAGAGAGAGAGAGAGAGAGAGAGAGATAAAGAGATAGATAGAGGAGGGAAGAGTGAAGTAAGAGAGAGAGAGAGAGAAAGAGAGAGAGCAGGTGGCAAGATAGGGTATACGTCGGTGGATTAAGGCGCGGAGCGGCGAGTCAAAGAGATTTTCTCCCCATTCCGTCGCGGTGGGGGCCCCTCGGCCTAACAAGGGCTGAAATATGACTGCCTTGCCCTGCCTCGGTTCCCTCTTAACCCCTCTCTCTTCTTCTCAGCATCGCTCTTTCTCTCTTTCTTTCTCTTTCTCTCTCTCTCTCTCTCTCTCTTTATCTTTCTTTCTCTCTATCTCTCTCTCTGTTTTTCTTTCTCTCTTTTACTCACTCTCTGTCTGTCTGTCTATCTCTTTCTTTTACTCTCTCTCTTTCTCTCTCTCTCTCTCTCTTTCTCTCTCTCTCTCTCTTTCTGTCTTCGTGCCGTTGGTTCGCTTCACCGAGCTAACCAAGGAAAACCGAAGGAGATATCTCCTCGTCGACTAATTTATCGATCTTTCTTTCTCTTTTCATTTTGAAATATATATTCTCTTCTAGCCTTATTACTCTTTTACTTCTCCTCGTTCTTTCTCTCTTTCTCTGTCTCTCTCTTTTTTTAATAATTCTTTTTTATTTTCTTTTTTTCCTTCTTTCGCTTTTGCATTCTCGCTTTTCGATTTATTTACGTTCCTCATAGTGCAGATAATTGTCAAATATTAATCACACTTAATCCATCTAAGTATAGTATTACGATTAATTTTTATCCAATCTACGATTATTTGTTTCTTTTATTTCCCTTTCTTTACTTTCTTAATATCTATTCGATACTTTCCTTTATCGTTCGGGCCATCTCTCTATTTCTCTCTCTCTCTCTCTCTCTCTCTCTCTCTTTAATTTGTTATAAAGAAAAAAAGAAAATTAACTCTTTCTTTTTCTTTTTTCTTCTTTTACTCATTTATTTACAATAAATATCTATTTCGCTATTTAAGAAAAAGAATGCATTTCCTTTTTCTTCTTCTTTTTTTCTTTCTTCTCCTTAATTTTCTGATCGGATTGTCGTCCTTTCTGTTCTCATTTTGATCACAAAAGACAAAAGGAAAAAAGGAAAAAAGAAAAAGAGTGGCCCTCTTTTGTTATAAGAAAAAAAAAAAAAAAAAAAAAAAGAAAAAAAGAAAAAAAAGAAAAGTAATAAAAAGTAATAAAATTCTTCAATGATATAAATGAAATAATTATATTCTATCTATTTTAATTTTCTATTTCTTTTGAATTTTGAAAGGATACAGAGAGAGAAAGAGGACGAGAGAACGAGAGAACGAGAGAGAGAGCGAGAGAGAGAGAGAGAGAGAGAGAGAAAGAGTGAATCGAGATCGAAGGTGTGTCGTCGTCGTACGTGCGTGTGCATGGCAGGCGCGCGAGATGGTGATGGTAGCGGTGGTCCATCGGAGTAAATATATTGGATGGTGGTAGGATTGGTGGCGGTGTCTTCCGCTCTCTACTTGAGCCGCGTGCCCGCTCGCTCGTTCACGCCCGAGGTGCGCCTTTGATGTGCCGCCTACATCACCTTCTTGCTAACTCTTTCTCTTTCAGTATTCTCTCTGTGTATGTGTCTCTCTCTCTCTCTCTCTCTCTCTCTCTCTCTCTCTCTCGCCTTCTCTATCTTTCTCTTTCTTATACTTAATATCGAGAAAGGAATAAAACAGTCTTTTCTCTTATCCCTCTCCGAGAGAAGTTGGCAAAAAGGATTCTGTTCTTAGTAGAATGGGGAAAAAAAGAAGAATCGGAAAATCGAGCGCGCTCTTTTATACGTGGAACCTGATAGTGAAACGATTAGGCACGTTTGTTTTTATAAATGGAAAAAAAAAAAAAAAAAAAAAAAAAAAAAAAAAGGAACAGATTTCTTTTTTCTTTTTCTTTTTTTTTTTTTTTTTTCCTTTTTCCTTTCTCTCATCGAACGATCACATGTAAAGCTAACTCTAAATTTTATCATTGAACATTAGAAAAGAAAAAGCTTTTTCCTTTCTAATGTTCAATGATAAAATTTGGAAATTTTAATGATTAACTTTTAATCGATGCCAACGCATCGTCGCATTCTAATCATTTAAAATATTTCAGATTGATTATTTTCAATTAACTGAACAACACGTTCGCATCTTGTTTTTGTTCTATCGATCAAAATGTATTCTTCAATCCTTTAATCATTTTCTCATTTAATTACGCGATATTTATAAAATCCATGCGACTGTATTATGAACGTTCTTTTATCTTTTATATATATATATATATATATATATATAATACAGCAATTTTCAGCAATGTTTTGATCTTATCATCTCGTACATAAGTAATTAAATATTTTCAACAATAAAAACATCTAGATCGATATATATATATATATATATATATATATATATATATGGTATGGATATAGAGAACGATGAAAAAGAATATCACATTTTTCGTCTCCTCGAAAAAAAAAAAATAAGAAAAAAAAAATTCCTGCTGAAAATCAAAGAGAATTATGGAATCTTTACGATTGAAGAAGAAATTTTACCTTCTTTTTCTAAAAGAAAAAAGAAGAGAAGAAAAAGAAAGACAAAGAGATGAGAGAAAAAGAAGGAGGACGAAGCGAAAAGGAAAAAAAAATAAAAAAGAAAAAGAAAAGGAAAAAAAAGAAGAAGAAGATGAAGAAGAAGAAGAAGAAGAAGAAGAAGAAGAAGAAAAAGAAGAAGAAGAAAAAGATATGGAACCGACGAAGCAAGTGTTAATCTTGATATAAAGTCAATGAGTTAGGCGAAATCGTCCATAAGAGCGCAGTAGCAGGCGAGTAGGCAATCATTTTACGGGGGCTTATTTCGACGACGATCCCCTTCTTCTATCCTCTGCTATCTCTCTCTCTCTTTCTCTCTCTCTCTCTCTTTCTTTCTCTCTCTCTCTCTCTCTCTCTCTCTCTCCTTTGCAAGGAGAGATTCTTCACGCGTGCTCGACTGGCACGCGGGGCTCCGCTCGCGGTACTCTTTCCGGAAGCCCCTCGCGCGAACTTCGGCTTACTTCAAAGGTTCACTCCGCGCAAATCGGCACCGGCACCGTACAAATCGATAATGCGATTCGTGCTCTCGCTCCATGACGAGTATAACTCGTAGCTTGATCCCTCCCTCCCTCTTTCCCTCAACTCTCCCTCCATCTATCCCTATCTCTTCCTCCAATCCCCGTCTGCCCCCGTTCTCCATGCCATTCCATCCATCCATACATCCATCCACTTCTTTCCTCTCGATCAAATCTGGATCTCTACTTTCGTCTTCTCTCTCTCTCTCTCTCTCTCTCTCTCTATCTTTCTTTGTTTTTCTTTTTTTCTTTATTTCCGAGATCGTATTAAACGAGCTAATGAGATCTCTCTCTCTCTCTCTCTCTCTCTCTCTCTCTCTCTCTCTCTCTCTCTCTCTTTCTGCCCACGCGTACTTTTTCAAACCGGCGAAAAAGAAAATGAAAGAGAAAAAAAAAGAGTACAGAAGAGTAGAGAAGAGAAGAGAAGAGAAGAGAAGAGAAGAGAAGAGAAGAGAAGAGAAGAGAAGAGAAGAGAAGAGAAGAGAAGAGAAGAGAAGAGAAGATCGTGTTCGATCTCCGTCCAGGATCGTGTAGCACCGAGGATTTCTAATTAAAAATCTTCTTAATGGGGAACGATCAATCGACCTGAAGGGGTAGTAGAAGAGGATCTTTTATTTTTTGTTTTTGTGATTTTCTTTCTTTTTTCTTTTTTTTTTCTTTTTTTTTTTCTTTTTCCTTTAAATCCAATCCCTCTCTCGGTATCTTACGAAACGTTTCTCCATAAAATTTAGAAGAGCGAATTGATAATGATCCATGAAATTGATCTAATTTCTTTGCTTAACCAAGACGAATTAAAAATGATTTATTTCATTAGACAAATTGGATGGTTATTGTTATTCATAGAAATTGATTGAAATTAAAAATGTCTTTCGTAGAAACGTAGTACTTAATGTTTTCTTCTTTTTCTTCCTTTTTTTCTTTTCTTTTTTTTTTTTTTTTTTTTTTTTAATGAGATAACGATTAATCAATTGAACGAATTAGAAAGTTCGATATTAACAAATGAATGAGAGAGAGAGAGAGAGAGAGAGAGAGAGAGAAAAATAGACAAATCTTTCATTATAATAATTCATATGATATCTACGTGTCGTCACGTCTATTTCCTAGTTAATCATCAACCAACAACGTGATCCTTTCTTTATTTATTTCGTTATCCTTGATAGACGAACGAACGTACCTTTACCTTTCTCTTCCTTTCTCTTAGTATAATTATCTAACCTAATCCGATATAATAATGACGACGTTCTATTGGTACGACGTTTTATCAGAAAAAATTATAGTTATTAAACCATATCCAACATTCTATTAGGTATTAACAAATCTCTCTCTCTCTCTCTCTCTCTCTCTCTCTCTCTCTCTCTCTCACTCATCTGTATTTTTCTCTTTTACATATACACAATTTATATATATTTATACATATATACATATATACATATACATGTTTATATATATATATATATATATATATATATATATTATATACACATATCTATGTATATCAGCCTGATGCTGTAGCTGAAGCAACAGCAGGAACGACAGCAGCAGCAGCAGCAGCAGGAGCAACAGCAGCAGCAACAGAGAGGAACGTCCCGCGTGAGCAGAGTCGGTTCAGCGTACGGTGGACCGTGAAACGTTTGATCTCACCGCCAAGGCAGATCGGCAAAAGGTCTTTTTCTGCGGGGCCGAGCTTGAAGCCGGCCTCAAAGACTTGACTGATGACTTGCGGCCACGAGCAGAAAGAGAGAGAAAGAAAGAGAAAGAAAGAGAGAGAGAGAGAACAGAAAGAGAGAGAGAGAGAGAGAGAGAGAGAGAGAGAGAGAGAGACAGAACTCTGGGTCCATCTCTCGTGTTACAAGTTCTGGAAGATCGTCTTCGATCGCATAGAAGAATGGATCCTATCGGTATCCAAGAACGACGACGTCCGTTCCTTCCCTCACCTCCGCCACGACCTTTCCTTCCTCCCCCCTCCCTTCCACCCCTTCTCGCCACACCCTCTCCAAGTGGTTTAAAGTCTAGGGTGATTCTTCGAGGCGCCGAATCGTTCGCGGAAGACGCGGAAGAAACGGACGCGTGCCTCCGCACGTGTCAGCTTGCTCTGACGTTCTCCGGAATCCCATCATCTTCTTCTTTCTCTTTTTCTTTTTTTCTTTCTCTTTCTCTCTCTCTCTCTCTCTCTCTCTCTCTCTCTCTCTCTATTTCTCTTTCTCCGTCCGTATATCGTTGTGTTCTTTTTGCTTCGGTTCATTTAATCTAGTTAAATATAATTGGCAAAGGAAGAGAGTCTCTCCTTCTCTATCTTTCTCTCTCTCTCTCTCTCTCTCTCTTTCTCTCTCTCTCTCTTTCTCTTTTTTCTATCGAATAAGTGTCAAAACGATAAATGCAAACTACCAATAATCTTTATATCATTATTATATATACACGTCATAATAATATTCCTCCATGTAAAATATTAATAAAGATAATTAATCAATTTTAATCAATTAATATGAATAAAACTTTTCGCATATTTCGTTATTACGAAATAGGGACAAAATAATATTTTTATAATGATCTCGTGGAAATATAATAATAATGAAGGTTATATGAAATTATTATAACTTTGAAAGACAAATTTAAATACATACACATACACACACACACATACACACACACATATATATACGATTTGATAGAAAATTGATTTGCGATTGGTCAGATAGGAAAGGAAGAGAGAAAAAGTGATAGAAAGAGAAAAAGAAAGAGAGAGAGAGAGAGAGAGAGAGAGAGAGGGAAATAGATAGATAGATCGATTGGTGGGAGAAGAGAGAAAGATAGACAGAGAGCAATGGAGAGAGAGAGAGAGAGAGAGAGAGAGAGAGAGAGAGAGAGAGAGAGAGAGAGAAAGAGAGAGTATCGAAGGCTAGTCAGGTCAGTATCGTCGACGTCGGCCAGCCGGAGTATACGAGGAAGAGGAGCGTTGTTCTCGGGCCGGCCATTCGGAGGGGATGGCTCGGAGAAGAGGAACTGTCGGCTCCTTTGAAGTCGGTCGGTACCGTGTGTAATTAGGCCGCCGCTCCCCACCCCGCCCTCGGCCTCTGATCTCGCCGCGCTGTGTCGCTAATTGCTCACCGCTCCACGGCAGAAACGTCGTCGTCGTCGTCGTCGTCGTCCTCGTCCTCGTCCTCATCCTCATCGTCGTCGTCGTCCTCATCGTAGTCCTCATAGTAGTCCTCATAGTAGTCCTCGTCCTCCCAGCCTCTTTACTATCCCCTTCCTTCATATCTTGCTTGTAGTCCATATCGTTATCTACAACGTCATCGTATGACCTATCCCTTATCATCCTATTTGACGATGTCCTTTATCAATGAGACGACATAAGCGTATATCCATCGTATTTCATTTCTAATCCTATTTCTCGGTGTAGTATATATATATAAATGTATATATATATATATATATAATACTATTATATATTATCCGTTCATTTATATTCATCGTAATAATATTCCAGTCGGTGATATTCTTTGGTTGGACTTATCTTTTTAGTCATCATCTTTTTATTTCATTTTATTTTATTTTATTTCATTTCATTTCATTTTCTTTTCTTTTCTTTATCTTTTCTTTTCTTTATCTTTTCTTTTATTTACGAGGTTCGCTTTTCTTTTTTCTTCTTCTTTTTCTTTTTCCTTTTTTTTCTTTTTTTCTTTTTTTTTCGTGCATCGGAGACCTTCGCTTAAAACTTAATACTTTCCGTATCAATGTATTTTAAGTATAACACGAATCTCAATGACATTTTTAATAAGATCCTCTTTTTGTATTTTTCTTTTTCTTTTCTTCTTCCTTTTTTTCTTTCTTTTCCTTTTTGTTTTTTTTTTTTTTTTTTTTTTTTTTTTTTTTTTTTTTTTTTTTTTTTGATCTTTTTATTCATTCATTTATTTATTGCTTTTTCTCAAAACCTTGGGACATTTCTATTGGTCAATCATGTCTATTTGAAAGTTATAATTAGGTATAGACACAATTATCTCAAGTTGTTCCATAGAATCTCATTAAAATCCTTATACGGTCTTCTCGTTTTACGATGTCCTCGTTATTTTTTTTTCTTTTATATATATATATATATATCATATCATAATAATTACAACGATTTCAATTGTTGTTGAGGAACGTTCTTGGCCCACATCTTAATCGACAATAACGGTAATAAATTATGTTTAGTCAATAATCGACGTTCTCGATTTTATTATTCCATACGGAGAAGGGATCGTAAAATTTCGTTGAAAAATTAGGAGTTATTAGAAGTCGTATCAGATTCTAGTTCTTGCAGGAAGACATTAGTCTCCCGTTGGCTGTCGTTCTCTTGAAGTCGTTATCGTTAGCGAAGCACGTCCACTTCCGCATCTATGCTGTCCTCATCATCCTCCTTCTTTCCCTTTCTCTCTCTCTCTTTCCCTTTCCCTCGTTCTCTCTCTCTCTCTCTCTATCTCTCTCTATCTCTTTCTCTCTTCACTCGTTCCTTACTGGCGCGATAATCCGCCCTCCGTATTTACCAGCTATTTTCTTCTACGATCTCATTCAACTAAACTCGTACTAAACATTGATTCATCATCATCTTCATTCACATTCATACATATATATATATATATATGTATGTATGTATATGATTTCAACAATT
>NC_062202.1:1882046-1919546 GCF_912470025.1 Vespa velutina
CGTATCTTTTAATATTAAGATATTTATGGATTTCGTAGAAAAATTTCGGATGACTTTTGAAAAAAAATAATGATCTTATTGTTATTTAGAATAATTCATTAATTTCATTAAATTTTTAAACGTTATAATCTAATATCGTATTCTATCTTCTGTCAGATCAATGATAATCATTGAAAGAAAAATAATATAAAACAGAGATCAATTGTAATTATTATCGAATAAACGATTTGATTCATTGGAAAAATTAGAAATAATTCAAAAATTTCTTTTTCTTATGAAACATGATTTTACGTATGTCGAAGTATTTCAATGGATGCTCTATTATATCTCAATTCAATCGGTTGTACAAAAATATCATAAAAAAAAAAAAAAGAAAGAAAATCTCGTAATTTCATTAAATAGATCATTTCACAGTTTACTATGTATGAATACTGATTTCGATGAAAACAGAAGGATTTAATATTAAATGAAACAACTATATACATATATATATATATATATATATATATATATATATATATATCATTATTAACGAATGATTAGATATAATAAGTAAACACTCGTTCGAAAATGAGATTATTAGATGATTTTTCGACAGAGAAAGAGAGAGAGAAAGAGAGAAAGAGAGATAGAGAGAGATTCGATTTATTGTCAGCGGATGAAATTCCGTAATCGATCGCAGTGTGGTAAACAACCGCGACTGGCCGTCGTTCGATCATCGAGATCGTTGTTGTTTCTGCTGTCATTCCTACTGTTGTTATTATTATTATTGTTGTTGTTGTTGTTGTTGTTGTTGTTGTTATTCGTCCTGGCCAACCAAAGGCAGACGAGGAGTCTTCGAGACGAAAGATCAAAGCAATCGACGACGACGACGAAGTAGGAGAAGAAGAAGAAGAAGAAGAAGAAGAAGAAGAAGAAGAAGAAGAAGAAGAAGTAACAGAGAGCAACACGACGAAGGAAAAGAACGCTCGAACGCCGACAAAAGCGAATTTGATGAGCGCAGGTGCACTTGTCGCGCGGAGGAGTACCTGCGCTGTCCTTTTCTGGAATCACGAGAGTGAGAGACCGGAGAGGGCGGAGGGACGACATCCATCCCTCCTCCCTCTTCTTCATCCTCGTCTTCATCTTCCACATCCTCATCCTCATCCTCGTCTTCATACTTTCATCCTCATCCTCATCCTCCTTTCTTATTCTTTTCTTCCTCTATTTCGTTTTTTTTCTTTTTTCTTTTTTCTTTTTGTCATTGACATCGATAAAATGAAAATCGAAAAAGCTTCAATCGAAATTGAAATAAACGCTATAATAATCGGAGATTCTTATGCTATCGATTATTATGAACTTTGATTATTTTAAGTTGATTCGATAGATCTTTCTCTCTCTCTCTCTCTCTCCCTCTCTCTCTCACTTTCTCTCTCTTATATTATATAGATCGATTGGAAAGATTCATTTAAACCGATTGGAAATATATCGAAATTTTTCACAACTTTTGATTTCTTCTATAATCCAATCACTTTGCGTTTATACGAGTAGGATCTTTTAAATTTTTATCTCGTAATTTAAATATTTTAATATCGATTGATTGTACGATTACATTGATTTTCTTCACGAGTTTCTAATACTTTTGTTTCTTTCGCGTTTAAATTTTAATTACGACTCGTTAGATAATTAATAAATCCTATTATTACTATTTTCAATAATTATATTATCGCATTATTAATAAATTAGCGTTACAAATTATATACTTTAAATTTAAATCAGGTGACCTTCGTAATAGATCAGGTAAATCGAATCATCGAAAAGGATTAAATTGATCCTACCAATTTAACGATCGATAATAATAATAATAATAATAATAATAATCATAATAATAATAATAATAATAATAATAATAACAATCGAATAATTGAACAAATTGTCAAATTACGATTGGTCAAATAGTATCTTATCGTTTTTTACGAGCTATCAATAATTTAATGAAGGAATCGATTGTATTTAAAGAAGAGAGGGTGGAGGAGCGCGATGAAGGGGGTAAGGGGAGGGTAGTAGCTTCGTTTGAAAAAAAAAAAAATATAGTTTGAGAGTATTGCCATAAGCTTTTACTGACGTTTGCGTTCCGTGGTTTATCGTTAGAATCGCTTAGCACGTTACGGTATATACGATGATCATTAGCAGCTAGAGAGGAAAAGCTGCCGAGTGCGCGGATATTCCCCTTTGATATCTCTCCCTTATACTCCCCTCGCATCCCCTCACTATCTACCTCTCCCTCATCTGGACCTTCAACTTCTGCTAGATTCGAGGAACTTATCCCGCGTGTTCAGAAACTTTCCGCTTCGCCGACTATCCGACGCGGACGATGTACTGTACATTTGTCTCTTGGGAATCTATTAGAATTTTTTTTATGCCGGGGTTAGAGGTGCGTAACGTCGACGCGTTGACTGATTTATCGACAAGATTTTATCGAGGGTATAAAACGGACGGTGTCGTGCCATTGTTCGTTTCTCTTTTTCCTTTTGCCGGCCGCCTCCCTCTCCCTTTTATTTTAGTTTATTTTATATTTTTTTTTTTATTTCTTTTTTTTTCTTTTTTTTTTTTTTTGTTTCGTTTCGTTTCGTTTCTTTCTTTTTCATTTCTCTTTCATTTTTACAATATTTTTCAACTTGTGCTGTATTATAAATCACGACGATTCTAAAAGTTATTTTTCTTTCTTTTTTTTTTTTTTTTTTTTTTTTTTTTTTTTTTTAAACAAGATACGACGAGATGTTATTTCGTGTTGAAAAATAAAACTATAGTTATTAATCTTTTTTTTTTTTATTGACATTACAATGTACATAAGTCGTACTATCGTCTGATCATTATTATTATTATTATTATTATTATTATTATTATTATTATTATTATTATTATTATTATTATTATTATTATTATTATTATTACTATCATTGTTTTATACGATATTACATTATCATTAGGATATAATCTTATCAATAAAAATTATTACATCAATAAAATTATCGATCGAAAGAAGGAAAAAAGAAGGAAAACAAAAAATGAAATTCTACTCGACGATTCGACGATTTAGAGGAGGGTGGTAGATTAAAAAAAAAAAAAAAAAAAAGGAAAAAAGAAAATAGAAAAAAGAGAAAATAAAATTCGTCGAAAGGGTTAAACAATAAAGAAAGAGAAAAGGGGGAAAAAATTATGAAGAGATAAAATAAAAGGAAAAAAGAAAATTATATGCAGTTTGCGAAGGAAACGTTGATATCGATTTGATGGACGCGTCTGAACGATCCTCGACTTTGCCGAGGTATAATTTGACAGGAGCAGGATCAAGATCCAGCAATGGCGTCGTGACCAGGTGTAGTAGCTCGTGAGATACGTAAAAGAGTGGGGGTAGATCACCGAGAACAGTCGGCGCCTTTTATCCCTACCAACGTTCCACGCTACTTCTCGCGTTTCTCTTTTTTTCTCGCTTATCCTCCCCCTCCACCCCCTCCACCGCCTCTTACTCGTCCTCCTTGTCGTCGTCGTCGTCGTCGTCGTCGTCGTCGTTGTCTTCGTCGTTGTCTTCGTTGTCTTCTTCTTCTTGGCATCTTCTTCCTCCGTTAATGCGAAGCGCAGTCGACGGACGATCACCGAAGAGAGAAACTGACAGCATTGCTTCGTGCGATTTCGCATGATTTCCTTCGAGAGGATAGGAAAAAGAGAGAGAGAGAGAGAGAGAGAGAGAGAGAAAGAAAGTAAAGAAACAAAGGGAAAAAAACACCCCCTTAGATGGTCAGTTATCTTCGCTTCGATGACGAGACTCCGATTAGTCAGTAAAATCGATAGATCGAATCGAAAATAAGATATATATATATATATATATATATATACAAATATTGATAAAATCTATTTATTAATTTTAGTAAAAATTTAATTGGTTTGTCATTAATTTAATATTTAATAACATTTATTTATTATCTCTTTAATAATTTGATATGTAATATTTTTATAAAATAATATTTTAAAAATAGTGCGCATGGATTATATATATATATATATATATATATATATGAGCCGTTTATTTTGAAAGTGGCCTAACTCTATTTTTCTTCAAATCGAGATATTTAACACACTTTAAAACACTTCGAAAACATAATTTATGCGATTTCAAACATTTTTTAACTACATAACGTACAAAATTACGAACATAAATTTATTACAAAACAATTTACTACTCATCTAGATTTTGTATGTGTGAAAGGGATTTGAAGAAATCATGATGTTCCGGTGGTATATATCGTGATAGGTTAATTATGTCCTTGAATTTTGCTGTTGTAATTTGTCTGATATTTTTATACAGTGGTGTCAATACAATATTTTCGAACTTTCTTGCTCTACCTCGACGTGATAATAAATTCAGGACTTAAAAATTTTTATTTTCATTCATTGATGTTTTATAGAAAATTTTATATTATAAAGAAATATTTTTTATTTCTTTTTAATTCAAGGATTTTCATTTATTTGTATAATAATTTTTACAATAATTCACGTTCAATTGTTTCATCGAAAAATAATTTCTTTTTTTGTTTTTACAAATTGAAATTATATACAAACGGAAAACGACATTTAAATAATGAAGTCTTATTTGTACGAATAACTTTATGGAAATTAAAAAAAGAATAAATAAATAAATAAATAAATAAATAAAAAAGAAAATAAAAATAAAGAGGAAAGCTTCTGTTTCAATAATCACTCTTAAACGAATAATAAACGTTACATCGAAATATCGTTGCTCAAACGAAGCCACGAATTTTTCGGATAAACCTTCTAATACGATACGTAAGGCTTTTCAATGAAATATTTATTCGATTTCAAATCGAACAAAAATTTTTTTTTCTTCTCTTTTTTTTACACTTGTCGGTAAACAAAAAGAAATTAATATGTTATTTAAAACATAATATTTTTATAATAAAACCATTCTTATCAATTCAATCGTTATGATATGATTGTTTTATATATCTTTTTGTGCAAATGCGTATTGGAGCATCTGTTCGTAAAAAATTCCTTAAGATGAGACGAACGACGATTTAAATTTTTATAAGACTATATAAAGTATTTCTACCTGAAATTTAGAAGAACTTCTTTTATACTACAAGAGACTGAGAAGGAGAGAGAAAGAATGATTAAATACATAGGGGGCGAGGTTAACCTAATAGGGAGTGGAGCCAAGTACCCCAGGCGGCGAGGCTAACCAGGTAGAGGGCGGGGATAATCTAGTAAGGGACGGGGCCAAGTACCGCAAGGGTGGAACTAAACTGGTAGGAGGCGGGGCTAACCTAGCAGGGGCGGACTCAAATACTCCAGGGCGGGGCTAAACCAGTAGGAAGCGCGGCCAAGTACCCAGGGGGCGGAGCTGAGATAGTAGGAGGCGGGGCTAATTACCAAGGGGCGGAGCAAAACCAGTAGGAGGCGGGGCCAAATACCCCAGGGGGTGCGGCTAACATAGTAGGGGCGGGGGTCAAATATACCAAGGGGCGGAGCCAAGTAACCAGGGGGCGGGTCTAAACCAGTAGGGGGCGGTGCCAAGTACCACAGGGGGTGTGGCTAGCCTAGTAGGTGCGGGGTCAAATGCCACCGGGCGGGCTAAATTAGTATGAGGCGGGGCCAAACCAATAGGGACGGGTCCAAGTACCACAGGGGGCGGAGCTAATTCAGTAGGGGCGGGGCCAAGTACCACAGGGGGCGGAGATAACTTTATATATACAAACAATTATGTTTCTGTGTAATCATTAAGTGCAAATTGCGATAATGATGTTTTCAATAAGAATTCATTGTTAACAATAATGGCAATTCGTTCTCGTCGACTGTTATTAGAAAAAAAATATTATAAAAAAAATAAATATTATAAAAATAAATATTGTAAAAAAAAAAAGAAAAAAAAGGGAAAGTGAAGAATTATATATATATATATATATATATATATATATATATATATATTTGATAATCTTTTCGATTATGATTTATTTTAATATTTTATAAAATAAAATATGATGTCAACGGAATAATCGAGTTTACGTTGAAACGTATCTACGTTAATGCATGACTAAACGATAAATTTGTCCTTGCTTTTAAAAACGAGAAACGAAAATACGTGTTTGTATATATAATTTTTTTCTTGATACAAAATGGATGATTACGCATATATGTATGTATGTATGTATGTATGTATGTATGTATGTGTGCATGTATATAAGTAGGTATAAATAACCACTTCCACGTATACTCAATTAAAATGGTTTCGAGAATAAGCCCGTTCGGCTTGGTTGTCCTTGATCTTTACGAGCACGTAAGAGGATATTGTAACAATGTCGCCATTCGCAAAAGATACCGACCGGTTAAATTTTCTTTCAAGCAATAATACCGTACGTTTGCATGTTAACTTTAAATGGGAGTTAGCCATGGACCACCTACGAAGATTATATCGCTGCCATATCGTTCTCCTACCGGTAGTTAAGGCTAACAGCCAACGTTTACAATACGCTTGTAAAAGTATTATTATCGTTAGTGGGGAGGACCGATGTGCCATGCCTTTAAGAGAGAATTAATGAAAACAACGCATATATTTTTCCTCCTCGAAGCTTCGAATTTCATTTCTATTTTTTCTTATTTCTTTTTTTTCTTTTTTTTTCTAATGCGATTATTAGAAAATTAGGATATTTTAATATATCAAGCTTCAGAATAAAATTGTTATATGTATGATGTAATATTAATATGGATCGTTGTAATATCGATATCTATATTTTAATGAAAAATACACTTTATATATATATATATATAATTTTATAATAATGTAATATATGAATAATTTCAAATTAAAATTCTATCAAACTGAATAAAGCTTGAATAACACAAAATCATCATTTTCTTATTCATTTAATAAAGTCAAATAATAATAATTACAAATTTCCAATAGTTTTCCTTTATAATCACGTAAATGAAAATCTTCGCATGATATAACATATATATATATATGATATAAATAATATGAATCTTAATTCGTGACATTATTCAAGAGAAATATTGGAAAAATCTATTGGAAACAAATTCTATAACGTTAAATTTGAATTCGATGTAAATTAAAATAATAAATGTTTTTTTCGAAAGGGATAATAATTAAAATTTCGTGATAACAGTAGATAGATAAATAAATAAATAGAAAGAGATAGAGATAGAGAAAGAAAGAGAGAGAGAGAGAGAGAGATTTCTGATCAAATAGAAATTGATCGTATTAGAATGCGATTAGTATGCGAGTTGGATAAATGGTATGGACGATAACGATGCCAAGAAAGAGCGCGTTCTTTCGCGGTAGTTGTGAGATTACGGCAGTGTGTCTTTGATAGTGGGGGTAATGAGTATACACGTACTTACGCGATGGTTACGAAGAGGTGGAAGATGGAAAGAGGGAAGTTGGAGGGAGGAAAGGAGGGAGTCGTTTACGCGGGCGCGTGACGGAGGCAGGTGCACGTCGCGGCTGTCGGCGCGTTTGATGTTCGCCACGGAACTCTCCTCCTCGAGGGGAGGAACGCTCGATCCTTACGTAGCTTTTGAATCGGTCCTGTGTGCGCGCACGCGTGCGAGAAACGTAAAAGATAGATAGATAGATAGATAAAGGGAGAGGATGAGAGAGAGAGAGAGAGAGAGAGAGAGAAGGGGAGAGAGAGAGAAAGTAGAATAATATTTTATTATTATTAGGGTATCCAATAAGTATAAAATATTTGAAAAGAATAAAATAAAGAAGAGACTCAACGAAATGGAAAATATAATAATAATAATATTATTATTATTAATAATTATATTATTATTATTATTATTATTATTATTATAGCTTAGTAAACACATATCCGTAGATATATAATCCTATAAAATAGATATGATAGGAATAAGTAAGAGACGAAGGAGAAAGAGAGAAATAGAGAGAGAGAGAGAGAGAGAGAGAGAGAGAGAGAGAGAGAGAAATAAATTAATAAAATCCCACGGAAGGAATAGGAAACATGAATGTTAGAACGAATTAGATAAACAGAGATCAGAATGGAAGTGTAAAATAGAAAATAATAATCAAATTAATAGCTCGATATAAACACGTATTTACGGATATACGTATATACATATAATGTTGAAATTTTAAAGATACGCTAGAGAGTATGGATAGAAAAAGAAAAAAGAAAAAAAAATATATATATATATAGAAAGAGAGAGAAAGAGGGAGAGAGAGAGAGAGAATACAGGAGAAAAAAGGAAGAAAAAAAGTGGGAGGAGGTTGAGAAGAAAAAAAAAGTAAAATTGGAAAATAATGAAAGAGGTAGATAGAAATAGAGAGAGAGAGAGAGAGAGAGAGAGAGAGAGAGAGAGAGAGAGAGAAACATAAATAGAAGTGTAGATTCGCGTGGAAAAGATGAGCGCTTTGGAACAGAGCGTGGAAGGGAAGAGGGGGTGCGGGTTGTGGGCGGAAGGGGGAGATTTAGGGTGGCAAATATAAAAGGGAGAAAAAGATGCCGAAAACTTTGTGAGAAGGACAAAGAGGAGCAAAGGAGGAGAAGACCGAGGATATCCTGAAAGGATTGTTTAGAGTGGGGATACTCAGAGAGAGAGAGAGAGAGAGAGAGAGAGAGAGAGAGAGAGAGAGAGAGAGAGAGAGAGAGAGAAGGAGAATGAGAGGGATAAAGAAGGAGAGAGAGAAGAAGAATGAGAGGGATAAAGAAGGAGAGAAAGAGAGAGAAGAAGAATAAGAGGGATAAAGAGGGAGAGAGAGAGAAGGAGAGGGGTGAGTCAGAGGCTAAAGCGGAATAGGTTGGTAGTTGAAGGAAAAAAGAGGAGGGGAATCACGGTGGACCACTATTATGTAAACATCAGTGTGGCTTTCATCTTGCCGCTCATCGTGTGCTGCGCTGACCCATGAACGAACGAATCCAATATCAGCCGGACTTCAAAAGCGAGTGATTTGCGAAATTAGCGCGTTATTTTCCTTAGATTCCATCCTACGCTCGCAACGATTCGAATAACAAATTTTCTATTCCTTTTTCCTATTCCTTATTCTTTTTCTTCTTTCTCTTTTCTTTCTCTTGTCTTTTCTTTCCTTTCTCTTTTCATTCTTCTTCTTTTTTTTTCTTTTCTCCTTTTCGTTCCCTCCTCCCCCCCACTCCATCTTACATCTTTCTGTACGCCGTCGTCGCATTTCGAACGCACGTAAAATTTATGTTCGTTGTTAAAAAAAAAAAAGAAAAAAAAAGAAAAAAGCAAAAATAAAAAAAAAAGAAAGAAAGAAATAAAGAAAGAAAGAAGAAAAAATTCGACGAAAGTCCATGTTTATAATTAAATTAATTTATCTCGTTATTGTCGTGGATAAAAGAGAAAAGAAAATATATGGGATTTAATATTCAACAATCAGATGATCAGTTGATCTTTAAATGGAAAATGATTTTAATGTTTACTGTTAACTTTTTTACTTTAACGTAATAATAATAATAATAATAATAATAATAATAATAATAATAATAATAATAATAATAATAATAATAATAATAATAATAATAATATATTAGGTTGGAAACTATGAAACGGGCATTGAATGAAAATAAAAAATTAAACAAAAACGCCCGTTTCGTAGTTTCCAACCTAATATATATATATATATATATATATAATAAATGTTATTATTATTGTTATTATTAGGGTTATTGGGGCGTCGATTAATAAAAAAAAAAAAAAAAAATAGATAATAATAAGAGGTCAAAGGTGAACATTTGAATAGAATGATATTTATAGAAGCAATAAAATCAACGTATCGTGATATGTAGTGATTAAGAACGGCGCACGTTTTTTGCAAAAATCTATACGAAAATGCGGATTGTTAAAAACTGATGTAAACCTTAATCCCTCTAATCTGTAACTAGATGATATATATATATATATATATAAAAGTTAGAAATGAATCGGTCGAAAGAATTGAAAGATGTATTCTTCTCTTTTAGTGTATGACTATTTCTGAACGATAATCACGATTCATTTGAAATGAATGGGGCGGAGGAGGAGGAGGAAAAGGAGGACTTAAAATTGGTTGGACTCGATTGAGAATGACCGTGCTTCATTGAATTCTATTTTAAAACGGTGACTTTAACTATGGATTTAATTATCCGAATCCGTAATTAATGTTAAACCGAAGGTTGAAAACGTACACGCCCACTT
The DNA here is from genome assembly GCF_912470025.1 of Vespa velutina. Taxonomy (NCBI): domain Eukaryota; kingdom Metazoa; phylum Arthropoda; class Insecta; order Hymenoptera; family Vespidae; genus Vespa; species Vespa velutina. The sequence goes on from NC_062202.1 coordinate 1,892,271, forward strand.
TGAACGTTCGGAACAAATTTCGTCGATGTAAAATCAAAAAGGAAGAAAGGAAGAAAGGAAGGAAGGAAGGAAGGAAGGAAGGAAGGAAGAAAAGAAGGAAGGAACGAATGTAGTGGGGGGAGGTGGTGGTGGTTCGCTTCATTAACCTCATAGAAATTTATGGGAAGAACGTTGGGTGGCGGCTCGTTCTCCTAGGAAAACGAGCTACACCTTACAATAGGGTCGTGCTCTCACAATGCGGTTAGATGGACCACTAGATAAGCGTAATAGAAGAGAGAAGACACACGTGTTTTGGACACGTGTCCTTACCGTGCTTGCGTTATGGCATATATATATACATATCCTTTTCTTGCCTTTGGATCACACGATAAGCGTTTTCTATGTTTACCAATTTCGTATCCATGTGTGTAGGTAGGTAGTAGTACGAGTGTGTGTCCTATAGCGCATGTAAATACATACATTCTTTCTCTCTCTTTCTGCTCTCTCTCTCTCTCTCTCTCTTTCACTCTTTCAATAATCAGATCATATCGCGTTGAGTATTTTGGTAACGTTCGATCCGTGATATATTTTAATCTACGATATGTAATATGATTATCGTATCCCATTGAACGACACATATCCAAAAAAAAAAAAAAAAAAAAAAAAAAGAAAACGATCGAAATTTTATATAATCTACATTACGGATAGAAGGATAAATTTCATTTGAAAAATATTATCTATCGTATCCATTGTACGTTTATTACGTTTTTACTGTTATCATTACGCGTAACAACACGTTTCTATTTATCTCAACTAACTCTCCCCCCCCCTCTCTCTCTCTCTCTATCTATCTATCTATCTCTGTTTTTCTTTCTCTCATGAATTCAACAATTTATGATCTATTTACAAGATGGATACAATGATAGAATATACAGTCGTTGATTTTGTCATTATGATATTCACAAACGATAAACGAGCAAATATTAAATCGTTTTTAAAAGATTTTTTTCACTTGTGTTGCTGTGAATTCAATTTATTATATATATATATATATATTTATATATATATTATTAATTTCAATACCGTTAATAGATCTCAATAAGGTTAATTAATTATAATACCATTAATTAATTTCAATATCGTTAATTATTTCGATTACTGCGGATTGAAGTAGTAGAGAGTTGGGGGCGGCATGAGAGTCGGTCTTTGCTCAAAGCAAGGCTATTTCGACGTAATAGAAAAGCATATAACCTCGAGGCGCAGAAAGAGAGACAGAGAGAGAAAGAGAGAAAGAGAGAAAGAGAAAGAGAGAGAGAGAGAGAGAGAGAGAGAGAGGGAGAGAGGGAGAGAGAGAGAGAGAGAGAGCTCACAATGCCGGTCACATGTCACCATCGCTTTGAACCATGCCGCCAGTTTCTTTCTTCCAAGTTCACCGGCACACATCCTTCGAGTTGTTCCTCTCTGACGACAAGGATCTCTCTCACTCTCTCCCCTTCTCTTACTCACTCTCTTTTTCTCTCTTTCTCTCTCTTTCTCTCTCTTTGCTCGATTTCGATTCCATTCGTCTTGTGCTCGCCTACGCGTTTGAATAGTCTGTTTCTTCGTCCTTTAAGGAGATGCACCTTGCCGTAGAGAAGCCGCACGATTATTTGTGATAGAGAATCGATCGATCTTTTCGTCTCGAACGTCTTCCTTTGTCGCCACCCTTAGACGTCTTCCCCTACGGTTTTAATGGATCACCCTACGAACGAAAACTCGTCTCCTTTAACAATCTATCTCCCTCCTCCCTCAATCCTCCTCCCCACCCGTTTCTCTATAGGATTTCATTATCTAAGAAATTTGTTCTTGCAAAGTCTCTCTTTAGATTGTCCTTTTTTTTCCTGCTTTCTTTCTTTTTTTCTTTCTTTCTCTTTTTTTCCTTTTTCTATTTTATTCTTTTTCTTTTTCTTTGAAAGGTAGAAGAGCGTTAAGATAAATTATAAAATGATCATTTTTCTTGGTAAAAATTTTTTCTTTTCTATTTTTTCTTCTCTCTTTATTTTTTTTTTTCACATTATAAACACTAAAATAATCTAAAATAATCCAAATCAATGATAATTTCTCTGAAATGCAATTATTTCGTTTTTATTATATTAATGGAATTATAATGATTCTAAATCGTATAAGTAATCTTAGGAAAAACGCGCATAATACTTAGGAAAATACTTTTTTAGGATTTTAGTTATCTTTCAAAAAAAAAAAAAAGAAAAAAACGAAAGAGAGAGAGAGAGAGAGAGAGAGAGAGAAAATATCGAAAATATCGAAAATATTGTTAAAAAAAATTAACAATATATCCAAACGCAAACCATCTTGATTATTAATAGAAAAAAATCAATTTATTCCATGCGTGCGAATGCGTGTAAAAGGATGAATTTATCTTGTCCTTTGAAAGGAAAAGAAAAAAAAAATCAAAAAAAAAAAAAGAAAAAAAGGAAAAAGAAAAAAGAAAAAAAAAAAAAAAAGAAAAAGAAAAATTGGTTTCGCGAAATCAGAAAAATCATCACGTTCATCCGAATTAAATGCGATAATAAACTTATTCAATGAGTACCGGCCACCGTGATACAATTTACAATAACGAACAAAAAGATTAATTTAAACCATATACCGTGTATCGGCAAAAATATGTCGATAGAGAGAAATCCTCGCGAATTTTTGTTTTTTTTTTTTTTTTTTTTTTTATCTCTTCGGTTCTACTGTTTTGCATGGTGACCGAAAAAAAGAAAAAAAAAAAAGAAAAGAAGAGTAAAGAAAAGGGGAGGAAAACAAACCCCCCCCCTCCCCCCAAGGAAAAAGAAGAAAGAAAGGAACTTGATGAAACCAGGGAAATAAGAGAGGGGTGGGGCTGGGGGAGAGGGGGGAAAAAGGATATAGGGGAAAAAAACGATAGAACTACTACCAACAGCTAGAGACTACTACTCTGTGTAGTTCCTTTATATGGTATCAGAGTAACATACTGCGTATAGAGTATTCGCTATTGGAAAGAGTTGAGAATATTCAAAAGCATCGGGGAAAAAACAAAAAAAAGAGTATAGATAGAGATTCCCTCTTCTCTCTGATGTGTCCCGGCATGGTGAGAGTTCGTATTTACACGAATAGAAGAAATCACACAACATTGGTAGAGGATAATGTAAAATAGTGTATGGAGTAGTATCGAACTACCACACACAGAGAGAGAAAGAGAGAGAGAAAGAGAAAGAGATATGTATGTACGTACGTGGCCGGGAAGACCGTGAATACGTTTTCTCTGGACACGTCCGATCAGAAGGGTAGAAGGTAGTAGCTCCTTTTTTACCGACAAAAACTCTGCGTAATCGTATACGACGACCAAACGTGTAATGTAAGCGTCGCGTCGCGTCGCGCGAACGAGAAGAGAGCCGCTTGTGCTGCGCTTATCTATCAGAAATCCGTAGTCAGTTGCCTCGGCTAATTAGCTCTGTCTATCCATCCGTCCATCCATCCATCCATCCATCCATCCATCCATCCATCCATGGATCCCTCCATCCATCTATCCATCCATCCATCCATCCATCCATCTATCCACCATCTATGCATCCATCTATCGATCTCTCCTTCTCTCTCTTTCTTTCTATTATTCACATCCTCGACTAGTATTACTCGGCTTTGATCGATCTACTGCGTGCCGCGTGACTTTTCCTTTTCTTTCTTTTACATTTTCCTTTTTTTTCTCTTCTTCTTCTTCTTCTTATTATTATTATTGTTTCACCTTTCTTTTCTATTTTTTTCTTTTCTCTCTCTCTCTCTCTCTATTTTTGTTTTTTTTTTTCTCTTTTTTTCTTCTTTTTTTTTTTTTTCTTTTTTTTTTATATCACGATTTGGCACGATCGACGAACATTTTCAAAATTCGTTATACGACATTTTTCTTTCGTATATGAATGAATGTACATATGTATGTGTGTATGTGTTTCTGTAGGATAATTAAATGTCTTGTCGATATGGATACGTCGAATGGAGTTAGAGATAAAAAATGCTTTTACTCCTCTTCTCTCTCTTTCTCTCTTTTATTCTCTCTGAAATATCGAAAATATCATGTTAACTCGTTTGATGCCATTTTTTAACGATACTATTCGATGAACGCAACATCGAGCTTGCTTCGTGGTAGAGCAAACATTTTGATGATCACTTTTTCCTCTTTTTTCCTTTCATTCACTCATTCATTCATTCATTCTCTCTCTCTCTCTCTCTTTCGATAACATGAAAGTAAATGAAAAAAGAAAATTTAATTATTCTTGATAAGATTGATCTTTTTTTCTCTCGACAATTCCATTCGAATGTACCAATTGGTTTGTTCTGTTAAAAAATTTTTAATCTTTCTAAAAAAATATTTCAATCTAACGTAAATATCTAACGTAAATATTAAAAAAAAAAAAAAAACAAAAAACAGATATTTTAATCAAATGTAAAAATGTCGAATGTATCGACGTTAATATTATAATTAAACGATTGAAATTGGGATATACGATGAATAATAACAATTTTAATTTAGATCAGAATAAAAAGAATAAGATATTAATATCGAATATTTTAACGACAAATTATCTTATTTTTACCCCCACCCTTTTTTTTTTTTTAATCAACATTGAAATCGTATAAATATTTTCCTTTAGAAACTTTTAATGTCTATCTATCTGATATTTTTCGCGCTAATAAATTTTTCCCTCATATAATCTCGAATAATAAACCTATATATATATATATATATATGTATACATATATACATATAAACATATAAATATACATATATATATATATGTATATTCTATCTTTCACTCTCACTCTCTCTCTCTCTCTCTCTCTCTCTTCCACTCTTTCTATCTATCTCCCTCCAAGCGTTACGAATTCAGAAGCGTCGACGGAAGGTCGAGTCGATGTCTATCGTAGATAGGAAGAAGGAGGAACGGCGCCGATCTCGCCTCGTGATCTTTCACGGCGCGTCTGATTAATAACGAACGGTCGCTCGATTACTCATTAAGAAAGATAGATAGAAAGAAAGAAAGAAAGAAAGAGAGTGTGAGAGAGAAAAAGATAGATAAGAAGTAAGAGAGCGAAGAAGAAGGCGCCATGCCGAGAGCAAAATTCTATTTCTATCTCTCTCTCTCTCTCTCTCTCTCTCTCTCTCTCTCTCTCTTTCTCTCTATCTCTCTCATTCTCTCATTCTTTCAGTTAGGCCGACAAATTCGTTCGAGGAAATTTGCATTCGCGCTCGCGTTAAATCGTAAGCCTTGCCGAGAGAGGGGCCCGGTCAAGTCCAAAAGAAGAGGTCGTTAGGAGGCGCTTATAAACGAGAGAGATTTAGGGACCGAGATAAAGCGATGGTCCAAAGGTCGCCGCGTAACTGGCCGCCGATCGGAGGCGAAAAGAGTAGGAAAGAAGAAAAGAAAGTACATCTGGAATTCGACGATGCTTGTGTGAGGACTTGGAACGTGAAGAAGTCTCCCTCCCTCCCGTTCCCTCCCTCTCCTTTCTCTCTCTCTCTTTCTTTCTCTTTTATTCGCTTCGTGAAATCGTTTGGATGCTTAACTAAAAATATCGGAATATCTAGAAAAGATACGGCATTCTGAGCATCCCCGTTCAACGAATTTACGATCGGCATACACCATTCATCCGAAATTATCGAGGCACTTTTATCGATCTTCTTTCGTTTTAGAATCCAAGTATGGAACTCTCGTTAATTCTTTAAATTACAATTTAAAATCGTTCGTACGGCATTCGGAACAATTAAATTTATAGGATCGATTCGGATATCTATTTTTTTTTTTGTTTCATAATTCTTTCAATGTAATAGAATAAATTCGATATTGACATTCGAAATGATAATTATTTTTATAATCATTAAATACTACTATCCCATGCTATTTATTTATACAATTTATATACACACATATATATATATATATATATATATATTATCATAAAATCAAATGAATTAACATTATAATTGATATATAAAATTATATGTAAAGTTTGAAGAAAAAAGAAGGTCAGCATGTTTAAGAAAGGTCAGCATTTTTAACATTTTTTTCGTTTGAATAGATATCATCCCTTTTTATATATTTTGAATAATTTAAGATGTCCAAGGTGTGTGTATGTTTATCTGTATGTATGTGAATGTGTATATGTGTGCGCGTGTGTATTTGTTCGCACGCGTATTTGTGTATGTGCAAGTATGAACAATTTATGTACATCACGAGCACGATTCGATTTGAATTTGATCCGACGTGTGCCTGTAACATGGATATAAGTCTTTTTGTATGCGCGTCACGCATGAAAAGGCCAAATACGTATGTGCGTACATACATGTGTCGTACGATTTCCACCTAATCCCCCGCCTCCCGCCCTCCACGCCCACCTCCCCCCTTCCCATCCCGATTGTGTGCATTTTCGATTTCAAAAGGTGCATCCGATAACAACGTCTAGCGTGCTCATAGAAAAATATTACGTTCGGGAATCTTTTTAATAAAGGCTCAACAATGTAACATATTTACATTTCAAATTTGACAATGAAAATGAGGAAAAAAAAAAGAAAAAAGAAGAAAAATCCTTTGAATTTTATTTGGGATTATTATTTTTATGTATGTGTATATAAAATTGCATTAGCTCGATCCATCGATTATCTAATGGTTATATTTATTCGTTGCTTTCATCATTGGAATTATTAGAAAATTTTTATCGATCATGATATATATGTATATATATAAATTTGTTGGAGAGAAAGAGACAGAGACGAAGAGAGAAAAAGGGGAAAAAAAATATATGAAACTTTAACGCGAGCTTATTAAATAACGATGGTATAGTAGAGTGGTGGGGTATATAACGATTATGGTGCTTCTTTGGTCGGATTAGGGACACGTAATGCCGGTAAAAACGAGCCGACGCGACGTGTCGGTGGTCACGTGGCAGTGATTATCTCTCGATCCTTTGCGCGCCCTTCGACCAGTTTTTGCACCAGCGAGACGAGTACGTAAGTACTTTGTCCTTTTCTATTCCTCCCTTTCTCTCTCTCTCTCTCTCCCTCTCTCTCTCTCTCTCTCTCTCTCTCTCTCTATGTTTCTCTCTTGTCTTATCTCTTTCTCTTTCGAGTTTACGAAGAAATTCAATTAAATAGAATTTAATTAGATTCACCGATTCGATTTCTTAGATCATTGCATATGTAAATTTGCTTTCTCTTTTCGACTTAACGACTATTCAACCTCACGTGATCGTTTTCGATTATTTTTTCATTCACTTTTCTCTTTCTTTTTTTCTCTTAAAAATTTTTTAATTCTCCAAGCGTGTATATATATATATATATATACCCATCTCGTTATTTTAAATATCGGCAAGTTATTATCCAAGGTTCCTTTGGCGTATATAATAACAAGGATGTAACGCTTTTGATCGAGAAATAATCGGAGGATATCGCTGAAATTACGAAAGAGAACTTCACTTCCGATCCGATAATGATCTTAATTAACGGAAAGATGCTTCTTGAGTTTCATCGAAACAAAAGGCTCCGTCGTTCGTGCAGAACTTATCGAATCTTTATTCCCCGAAGCGTGTCCGGATATATATATATATATATATATATATATATATATATATATATGTATGTATATGAGAATATTTTTAATACGTCGATAGATGCAATTTTCTAATTTCGAAAAAAAGAAAGAAAAGTATTTTACACATGGTGTCTACAATGAAACGTTCCGACGAGTATTTTTATGAAAGACAAAAAAGCAAAAGAAAATAAAAAAGATCGGAGCATTTGAATTTAGATATATTGTATATCTAATTATGCGCGATCAATGCAATCATTTTTATATATTTTTACGTATAGACAGTTACTTTATATATATATATATATATATTTGTTTTTTTTTAATTTATTTATACAAATGTGATGTAATATTTCTAAGATCAATAGAAATAATGAGAAATATTTTTCAATTAATTTTCTCTCTATACATTGATACATTTTTTTCTTTTTCCTATGGAAGAAAAAAATTTTAAAACGCACATTTATGAGTAAATAAAAATGCATTGAAAAAAAAAAAAAAGAAAACCAAAAAGACAAAAAAAAAAAAAAAAAAATCTCTCTTGTCGCCTTTAATTTCATATGTTACAAATAAAAGAGAGAATATATTCTGAATATATTATATACGCAGACACATACACACAAATACATATAGATACACACAAACAAATACACAGAGGCATTACATATATCAGGTGTAAGCCCGTTTTTCAAGGATATTTTCGGGTTGGTTTTGCTTATGTATAGGTGACGCGAGAAAGAGTCTCGTAGAGAATACCGCTGAACAAACAGAAGGGGTAGACGAAGTGAGGTAGGAGAGGAAGTAAGCGTGCACCGATGCACTTGGAAAGTGGAAGTGGGAAGTGGTTTGCGTGTATAAGGGAGTTAGTTGTGTAAGCGAGTAGCAAGTAGTATTAGTCGGTGCGGTGTAAGTTAGCCGAACGACTCACAAACCGCCCTGTCTCTCGCCATCCTCTTTGTAGTTACCGCCATGGCCATGAAGCCGAATACGGTAGAGAACCTTCTTTCCCTCTACCACTCACTCCCTCCCTCTCTCTCTCACTCTTACTCTCTCTCTCTCTCTCTCTCCCTCTCTCTCTCTCTCTCTCTGGTTCTCTATCTCTCTGTCTCTCTGTCTTTCTCCCTCTTTCTTTCTTCCTAATAAACACAACTGATATAATATATATATATATATATATATATATATGTACACCGACTACTAAGCATATCCCACCTTTCCCCTTATGATACCTAAATAAGATTCGTAAAATACAAATGAATTCGATAAGGATTAATAATCAAATTGAAAATCGTATTTCCATGGTATAATTAATGTTTGTACGAATTAACGTAACGCGAAGAAAACAAATAATTTGTGTATTTAATTATCGTATTAAAATGTATTAGAAAAAAAAAAAAATAAAGAAAGAATAGAATTGTTTAAATAATCATAAGATTAATTATAGATTTTGTTCTCTCTCTCTCTCTCTCTCTCTCTCTCTCTCTCTCTATCTCTCTCTCTCACTGTTTTTCTCTCGATCTCCTTCTCTCATTCTAAAAAGGAATAGAAAACTATTCCTGCCAATCAATTATATCTTATATGGGATTAAAAAGAGAAGCGAAAAGGGAAGATCGATTTACGTAGAATCAAAGAGAGTAGATGGACATCAAAAAGAAAAACAAAAAGAATGAAAGAAAGGAAGAAAAAAAAAGTTAAGAAAGAAAAAAAGAATAAACAAAAAAAAAAAAAAGAAAAAAGAAAAAGAAAAATAAAAGAAAATATTCGAAATGATCTCGATCTTCTCGTTCATTTTTGTTGCGGCAAAGAATTATTTGTCGAGTTCGGTGAATTTCTGTGGTGTCTTCTAACCGGACTCGTGCTTAGCCTATACGAGTCTCGAAGATTGCTTGTGGATGGTGGTTTCGGCATAGGGCCATTACTTCTCTTACTTTTTAACGATCAGTCTGAATGTGTCGGTGAAATCCGTGGAGTCAACAGAGAGAAACAGAGAGAGAAAGAGAGAGAGAGAGAGAGAGAGAGAAAGAAAGAGAGAGAGAGAGAGAGAGAGATAGTCTCTCTCTTGGAGGTTCGCCGCCATGGTGAAGCACCCTGCTGCGTTAGTCTGGAGTCGGCTTAACAAGCGCCGATATCATCGTATGCTTCGTTCCTTGGATCTTTGCCTTTGCATACTGACATACCGCTGCGTCGTGTCTCCTGGACCTCCTCCCACGCTCGAATTCCTACGATAAACATAAACCATGAATGACCCATTCGTGTGACAACAAAGATGGCCTTACTACCATCCCCGCTTAGGGATCTCCTCAGTTATTTGCCAAAACATCATTTTCATCCTTCAAAATTTATAACATTCGTCTTTAATGCGAAAACAAAATTCATCGTATAAGATATAATGAAATTTCACGTTATATGACATAGAATTGGACGAGAAATAATAAGAAAGGAAAAGAGAAAAAAAAAAGACAAAGAAAAAAAAAGAATAAAGAGAAGAAAAAAGAAAAGAAAAAAAAAACATAGATGAAAAAATTAAGAAGGATCATTGGAAGGACGATACGAGATATCACTTCTTTCGTACGCCGAGGAGTAAACGTCGAAATAAAATCTTTCTGTATCGCTATCATTCACTCGTCTTACAGATACGATCATTTTATAATTATTTAAACAATATACAATGCACTCGGTGTACGATGAGATAATAATTAAATAACATTACATTTCGTAAAGCGCTCCATAGCTTTTAAGACTTCTTAAATAGAATAGTTTTCATTCAGTCTTCGTCAATCGATAATGCCAACAACAAGGATCATTGGAAGGACGATACGAGATATCACGTCAGTCTTCTTTCGTACGCCGAGGAGTAAACATCGAAATAGAATCTTTCCGTACCGCTAAATTCACTCGTCTTATAGATACGATCATTTTATAATTATTTAAACAATATATAATGTACTTGAAGTACGATGAAATAGTAATTAAACAATATTGGCTTACGTAAAGCGTTTTATAGCTCGTAAAACGCATTAAATAGAATAGTTTTCATTCAGTCTTCGTCAATCGATAATATCAACAAGGAAGATCATTGGAAGGACGATACGAGATATCACGTCAGTCTTCTTTCGTACGCCGAGGAGTAAACATCGAAATAGAATCTTTCCGTACCGCTAAATTCACTCGTCTTATAGATACGATCATTTTATAATTATTTAAAAATATACAATGCACTCGGAGTACGATGAGATAATAATTAAATAACATTACATTTCGTAAAGCGTTCCATAGCTTTTAAGACTCCTTAGATAGAATAGTTTTCATTCAGTCTTCGTCAATCGATAATGCCAACAACAAGGAAGATCATTGGAAGGACGATACGAGATATCACGTCAGTCTTCTTTCGTACGCCGAGGAGTAAACATCGAAATAAAATCTTTCCGTACCGCTAAATTCACTCGTCTTATAGATACGATCATTTTATAATTATTTAAACAATATATAATGTACTTGGAGTACGATGAAATAGTAATTAAACAATATTGGCTTACGTAAAGCGTTTCATAGCTCCTAAGACGCATTAAATAGAATAGTTTTCATTCAGTCTTCGTCAATCGATAATGCCAACAACAAGGAAGATCATTGGAAGGACGATACGAGATATCACGTCAGTCTTCTTTCGTACGCCGAGGAGTAAACATCGAAATAAAATCTTTCCGTATCGCTATCATTCAATCGTCTTATAGGTACGTCTATTTTATAATTTCGTAATTTCCGTGGTTCTCCATGTGCAGCAGCAACTTCCACGTAATAAGACCTGCGAATTTTAATTTATTATTATTTTATTTATAATTAATTAATTACTTGCAAAATTTAATTCTAAATCATGTAACGCAAATATTACCGAACGAGAATGTCTACATATTTTAAGATTTTTTCCAATATCTTTTTAATCTAATTACAACAGAACATTAACTTACTCCCCTTTTACATTGTTAAGAAATGCAAAATAAATAAATCATTAAAATATAATAGAACACTAGAATAAGTTTTTTAGTGAAACCACGCAGAAAGATTATCTATCGCACTTATATTCTCAATTATTCTCATTTATTTTCATTTTCTCGTACTTATTATTATTTATAAGTTTCAGATGGGACCCATGAGTGGGGCCCGTGAATCTATCTTTACCATCTTATAAAAATGCATCCCTTTTCTTCTCTTACTTTTTTCTTTTCTTATTCCAATTCTTTTTTTCTTTTCTTCCTTCGTTTCTCTTTGCTCTGTTTTTACTAGGATCATCGTAGGATCATCGAAGGATCATCGAGGGATCATCAAGGGATCATCGAAGAATCAACTAAGGATCGTCAAGAGATCATTGAGGGATCATCGAATGATTTTCAATATGTGAACCTCATGTTAGGAGTTATCACGTGCACGCAAGTCTTGTCTCTTTTCTTTTTTTTCTTTTATTTTCTTCTGTTCATCGATGGATCATCGAAGAATAGATTTTTCTACATTCGCATGAATCCGATCTATGATCGAATTTATCATCGATTTATACGCGAGAATACGTGCAGGATAGGAGGAAGTAAACTGCTGCACGTCATGTCAGAGGACACAGGTATGAGTGTTCTCGAGTCTTGATTAAATTTCGTTTGATTGTTCGCGACGAAAACGTGAATTATAAAATAGAGTCATCGTTATTCTAACACTCCACGTGAGTGTTCGATCGCGTTTAAAAATCCTATCATAGGACTTCGTTTTATTTGTCTCAAAAATTCCATTAGATTATTTCGCGAACGTGAGATATCAAGAGTAGAGTCAGCGTTTATTTTAACGCACACGTGAGTGTCGCGAATGCTATTAAAAGTCTTACAGGAGGATTGGATTTTTATTTGTTCGAAATGCGAAAAGGACGAACGGTCCTGCTGAATAATCCGTCATTTCTGAGGTTGAGGATATCGAATCGTTAAGAGAGAAGGTCTCATACACTTTTAGTTAGTTGAGAAACCTCAAAATATCCAAAACGAAAAGACATCGTGCTAATCGGTATCGCATGAAACGTAGATTTTAGAATAAAGTAGAGTCAGCGTTAATCCGTGGATCTCCATATGCAGCAAATTTCACGTAATGAGATCTGACTCGGTATTACTTGCGAAATCTAATTCTAAATCATATAACGCAATTATTACCGAGCGAGAATGGTTGCACGTTTTTACGCGTTTTCAAAATATTTTCTTTTTTCGTTTATATTTAGAGACATTCATTTATATTTTAATTAATCGTATTTGTTCCTTTTATCTTCGCGATCCTTTGTCCGATATTTTCTTTTTTTTTTTACGAAATTCTAATTAATAATTCATGCCAGGTTATATTAGATTATCAAATATTCGAACAAAGTTTTAAGTTTAATCGGATCAAATGGATGAATTTTGATCTTTATTTGACAAAATGAAAAGGAAAACTTAATCAAATTACTATCAGATACGATGAAAAATTAATTTTTGTTAATATTAAATGAAAACATTAGAGAAACAACTATTAATATCGAATTTTATTTTATGAAAATGTTAGATTCGAATTATCTTATATTTAATGTATATTTACATAATGTGTGTTACGAGTTATGTAATGTTTAAAGAAACAGACTATTATTTATTTAAAAAAAATAATATATAAACATATTGTTGCGCATTATCTAGCGAATACATTGCCATAGTAATCTTCTAATCCTCGTTGTTCGTAACTTTGCCGTTTTCCCCCTGCACCCTTCTGTAATTAGACCGAAATTGTCAGAGTTGCGTCATAACATTTTCTTGACGATATTTATTATATTTATTATATTTATTATTATTATTATTATTATTATTATTATTATTATTATTATTATTATTATTATTGTTTTTGTTGTTGCAAAGAAAAATAGAGACGCGTTTAATCGAATTGGGGATAATTTTTTTTTCTTTCTTCCTTTTTTTTTTTTTTCTTCTTTCTTTTTTTCTTTGGAAAAATATTGATAACGTATTTCATTCGTCATTATGTTTGTCATGTCTCTTTCTTCTTTTTTTTTTTTTTTTTTTATTTTTATCGACGATAGATCCTTTTCTTTCCCCATTCTTCCTCCTTTTCTCCCACCCCTCCTCCCCTCCATCTTCGAATTCTTCGAGAAAACAGTGGCCGTCTCGTAGATTGCTTCCGGTGTGAGCGTGTGGTTCTTTCTTTGTACGAGGGACCCATCGTGTACACCTCCAACGATGTTTTTGCTTCCAAGTATCCCTGTCCGTGGGAGTTCTCGATGAAGTCGTTGATCCTTCCGACAAGGTAGGTAAGGACGTTTTGTGGAACGAGCCGGGCGGCCGTAACCCTCCAACAACGTTCTCTATATCTATCTTTTCTTTAGACAGATCTCACGCATTTTCAAAGAAACACTGAATGGGATCGTCAAATAGTAAAATTATTCTCCATGGTATATAAACAAACAAGTAAACAAAAGAGATCACTATGTCCAAACATTTAGTGAAAATAATGTATCCGACGTACGGTGATTCCGACGTTCGAATTTCGTATATATCTAAATCATACGTTCTTTTTTCTTCATCTTTTTTTCAACTTCCATAGAAAAACAAAAAAGTATTGGAAGGATCCTGAAATATTTAAAAAAAAAAAAAAAAAAAAAAAAAAAAAAAAAAAAAAAAAAAGAAGAAAAAAAAGACAGAGAGAAAAAAATAAACTGATCGTCCCAATGAAACTTTTTTCTCCTTTTCTTTTTTTTTTTTTTTTAATTCATTTTTTTATTCTTCTTTTTTTTCTTCTTCTTCATCATATATTCATTTTTACAATATTTGTATTGTACCCGTCCGATCTTCCATCACGAATAAGTCTAAAAAGATTTTGCAATAATAATAATAATAATAATAATAATGACAATAATAATACTAATAATAATAATAATAATAATAGTTGAATAAAAATTTCAAAATTTGTCGATCACAATTACAAAAGATTATTATTCGTATCTATAAGACAAGGGATCAATTTAGAAAGTATTTATTGAGATATGTATGAATGAGTTGAAGAGAAGAAAAGGAAAACGCGAAGGAAAAAAAGGAAAAAAAGAAAATGGGATAGGGATATGGGGAAGGATGAGGGTGGGCTTGGGGGGTTGGGGCTGGGGGAGGAAAAAAGGGAAGAAATGGACAAGTCCATCCGGGAATTCCAAGTTCCCGCGTGGAGGAGGAGTCTCGCGATGTAAAATGGCCGTTGGGTGCAGCATTGTCGCGGGCCCTTTTGCGGCTTGGCCCGACGTCGGCGTCGTCGGTCCCTGAAAGAGGAGTCTCGTCGAGGAGGTAGGAGTCTCTCCTGCTGATAAACGCGCCAGGAATTCCTACGGGGCACGGCGGTGCATCGCCACTGTTGCCGCCAGCGGTTTTCGGATAGGACCAAACGTGCTGCTATCTATCTTTCTCTCTCTCTCTCTCTCTCTCTCTCTCTCTCTCTCTCTCTTTCTCTTGCTCTCTCTTTTTCTCACATGTAGAGTCTATCTTGGCACAGTACGATAATCGATATTATCCTGGAGAGAATCGTTTTTAATCTCTCTCTCTCTCTCTTTCTCTCTATTTATCTCTATTATTCTCTCTTTCTCTCTTCATTTCTTTTTCATTATATATCTCTCTATCTCTGTTTTCTAGTTTCCTCTTTGAGTAATGATCCTCACGATCGTTTCAAAATCGGTTCCTCCGATCGGAACAACTCCTTCAGGCTCGCGAGAAGATCTCATCCATCGTATATAGAGTAGTAAGACGTTAAGGTAATTGCTTAATGAACGAGCGTACGGCGATCGTGCTATTAAAAAATACCTGATCGATTGATCGAGATCGGTTATCGATCGTGTACCCATCGTTAAACTCGATTGAGTCGCTTCAAGCTGATTAATCTCTTAAGTATTATTATTATTATTATTATTATTATTATTATTTCTCTTACTCTCTAACGAATCGATACGAATCCATCGATCGATCGATCGATCGATCGATAGATATTTGCGATTTAAGATTACGTTGCTTCTGTTTTTAGAATCTGATCTCTTTCTCTCTCTCTCTCTTTCTCTCTTTCTTTCTATATATATATATATATATCTTTTTTTTTCTTAAGAAAGATCGGCAGATCTCGAGGCGACATCAGGGCGGTTCCTGATTTCGTGCACCTGTTGTTTTTGTCGGCGTGCGATAAGATCGGCACAACGACGGCATTCTCTCTCTCTCTCTCTCTCTTTCTCTTTCTCTTTCTCTTTCTCTCGTTTGATGTTCCTCGTGCCCGGAGCCTGTGCCACGAGCAAAGCTGCTATTAAGGTATCATTACGTTCGCCCGGCTGCCACGCGGTTATTCGAAACGCGAGTAAGCCAACTCTTATCCTTTTTCTACGATCGCCGAAATATTTGTACGAGTCATCTCGAATGAAAACTCCAATTTGATTTTCTATCTTAGTTCTGTTGTAACTTTTTTGATAGTCATCGTGTATATAATATAATAACGAGTTAAACTCTTATCTATTATTCTTATTGTCTCTTTTTTCCCTTTCTTCCTTTTTTTTTCTTATTTTGCTTTTCCTTTTTCTTTCCATTTACGACGATCATTCTTTATTTCAATTGCAATTAAAAAAATTATTCTCGTAGTACTTTTGAAAAATCATTAAATTATTTATACGATCGATGTAATTTAATTGTCACGTGTCTTTCTCTCGAGTAGTATTCTTTTCTCTTTTCTTTTTTTTTTTTTTTTTCTTTTTTTTTTTTTGGTTATTCCATAAAAACCGAACAGAGAAAGGAGGAAAAAGAAGAAAAAGAGAAAGAAAAGAAAGATAATAGAAAGAAAATTCTATTATAAATATAAAGATTATGGAACACACGAGATGCATTTATAAAATTGATAGAATGAAAATCGTACTCTATGTAACTTATATATATATGTACATATATATATATATATATATATATATATATATATATATATATATATGTATGTACAGTAGTTACAAGTGCTCGTGAATTGGCCTTAGGATCAGCCAAGGATAAAGATATATTGTAGATAAGCCGTGAGCGAGTACATACACCTGCGCAATGGCGAGTCTCTTGGAACAGGCCGTAAAACTTAATTAACCCCTTCGTCGAAGGAAGATTTATTTTCCCTCGACGATTTCGCACCGATCCGAATACGTGCACGTCCGTATAACGTCGAGATTCGCGCGTACATGAAGATTTAAAGAAATTTAACAATGGAGGAAGGAAGTCGTTAATTTCTTAGATTTTTATACACACACACATACACACACACACACACACATATATATATATATATTTAATTATAATCCTTACACATAATGAATTATACAGTATGTTACAACGAACGTCACGTGTATTCATTCATCGTGATTATTTGACGTATTGTAGGATAAAACATTAATAAGGAAGAAAACGAAAAACAAACAAAAATAATACAAAGAAAATTTTAATTTCTTTTTTCTTTTTTCTTTTTTCTTTTTTTCTTTTCTTTTTTTTTTCTTTTTTTTTTTTTCATTAACAGAAATAAAAAGATTTAATGTCTTTCTCATTAGGAATATTTAAAAATTTGTAATTTTAATAGAAAACAATTTATCATTCTTATATAATATATAATACTTTGTCTAATAATTTATGTTCTACGATGTGGAGGAACGAAATACGTAGTCATCTTCGAAAATGGTTCGTTTACTCTATCTATCCCAATACACATATGTATAATATATACTCGTATATATATATATATATATATATATATATATAAACACACACAAACACACACATACACATACACACGCATATATATATATATATATATATATATATATATATCTATTCTCATCTTCCTTACTTCAGAACTCTTGCTTCGTTCCAATGCTTTTTGCCTTGTAACGAGCTCTCGTCTCACTTGGAAACTTTAACTACTATGTACCTAGTGACGTACGGGGTACTTAATTCGAGCCTGCACACGCGTGCCTTCGAGATCTTCTCTTGAAACGTTCTGGAAGGATAGATAGTGAGAGACAGAGACAGAGACAGAACACAGAGAGAGAGAGAGAGAGAGAGACAAAGCTACGTACATCCATTTTCGGCTAATTATACATCGTCCCTTCGTAAGAGGCACTAAACTTCAGCGGCGTGCTCGTAAAAGACACGTCACGAGAAGGGCTGCTTCCTCACGTATATATATATATATATACATATACGTGGATGTATAGGTGTTATGTAGGTATATGTGCGAGAGAAAGTTCGCTTTCATAAAAAGCTCTCTCACAGCGTAACGGACCAGGCTCGCAAAGGGCGAACTGGTTAACCGCTCGTTCGAGAGCCAGTAAACGTTACCCGTAATCGTGTTACAGCCTTTTATTGCGGCAATGAAAAGAAGTATTAATCGATGTACTTACACCTTTATCACTCGACTCGAATGCCGCCGGGGTCCCGGAATAATCCGATTTTCGGACGTTTCAACCTCCTCTCTCTCTCTCTCTCTCTCTCTCTCTCTCTCTCTCTCTCTCTCTCTCTCTCTCTCTTTCCTTTTCTCTTTCTCTTTGTCTCTGTCTTCTGTATGTCCCTATATCTCTCTTTTTCTTTCTTTCACCTTTCCTTCTTCTTTTTACCTTTTTAAGCATAACCGCAATAAGTGTCTTATGCAATCATCATCGGCAATAACGTTGCTATAATTTTTGGATAGAAATTCAATTTCATAATTTTTTTTGTTTCTTTTTTCTTTAATTGAATTTATGTCCGTTCTCTTCCCCCCCCCTCCCCCCCGTCCTTCCACCCGCCGTTATATATTCGTAAATTTATTTTTTTCCATAACTTTGAACAACTTTCGACAATTAGGAATTGAACGTAATTGCATTCCTCAATCTTCGAAATAAATTGTGTGTATATAATAATTTTAAGAGAAACGATTATACTTTTTCTTTTTATAATGTAGAAATAAAGGGAGAGACAGGTAGATTAAGGAAATATTTCTATGCGTACACGTGTTCATTTTATTTTAAGTTAATAATGTCCGGTTAAGACGTAGAAGATGCGATTAGAATATTAAGAAATGCAAAGTAACGTCTATTGATCCAAGGATAAAGTCTTATGAGATTTATTTGAGAAAAATATTGCGATACGTTTTTAATCAGAGAATACAACGAGATTTTCTTTTTTATTTCTTTTTTATTTTTATTTATTTATTTATTTATTCCTTTCATTCACAAAGCACAACTGAAGTTAATTTAAATCATAATTAATACGAATTACAATTCAATCTTATATTTCTTTTTCTTCCTTTTTTTTTTTTTTTTTTTTTTGATAGTGATCATTGTTCAATACTTATGTGAAATCATATTAAGAAATTATTTCGATTATGGCTATGGAATAAAGGAGTAGTATATAGAAATATGTGCGATTAAAAGTTGTTTTTTCCTTTGAAATTATTTAAAAAATTTTCAAGGATATTGTTAACATATACGATATTACATTCTTTGTTCTGAGGAATAATGAGATAATCTGAATAAGTCGAGCAAGTCAATCCCCAAGAGAAGACACCTTTATAAAGAGAAGATTTCAAAGATCCCGTCGACCAGCTGTAAACTATCCGCGAAGCTGCTTTTCATCCCTAAGGAACGTCTCCCTTGGTAATAATGACACAAAGATACCGCTTTACTCTCTCCTATGAGAAAGGTGAAATGAGAAGGGAGGAAGGGAGGGAGGGAGAGAGGGCGGGGGGTGGACAAAGGACTGAGGAAAAGCGGTTGGCGATTTCTCAGAACTAAAATGCCCTTAAACCAAGGTCATGGTTCGTTAGCGCCATTGTGACCCAGTCCAAATATTATTGGATTATGTCCTGGACCTACAGCGACGATTCTCTCTCTTTCTCTCTCTTTCACACACACTCTCTCTCTCTCTCTCTCTCTCTCTCTCTCTCTCTCTTTCATTCTCTCTTTTCTTTGTCGTTATAGTGACGGCATATCGAGACTGATGACTTCATGCGTGACTTTCA
The DNA here is from genome assembly GCF_912470025.1 of Vespa velutina. Taxonomy (NCBI): domain Eukaryota; kingdom Metazoa; phylum Arthropoda; class Insecta; order Hymenoptera; family Vespidae; genus Vespa; species Vespa velutina. The sequence continues at coordinate 1,911,887 of NC_062202.1, forward strand.
GAAATAAAATGAAGAGAAACCTATTCGGGAAATGTGACGTTCCTTTGATATTAAAGATCGAGAAAGAATTTGTGATCTGACTTTTGTTCTCTATTCTTTTTCTTTTTTTTTCTTTTCTTTCTTTTTTTTTTCCCCCTTTCATTTATTTATTCCTTTTCTTATTTCTTGTCATTTAAAAGATAAACGATTAATATCGAATCGTTAAATTTCTCGACTAATCTTTTTAATAATCATTATCGTTGATCATATTATTAATTTAAATTGCTACGTCGAAATTTATTCAATTAATTTTTCTATCGTTGCCGCGATTGTTAGGATTGTTGTCTTTATCGAATTTATCCAAAATGTCCAATCGTAAAAAGGAACCAACGATGGATCGTGCCGTTGATGCTGCTCTACCTATACCACCTTCCGTTGAACTACTAGTGCCGATACTACTTTTTGATATTTTTACTGGTTTCGTTTCGAGACTGATATTAATGGCGAATTTCAATTCTGCTATGAAAGCCTCCCAAGGAGTGATCTGTAAAAACAAACAAACGAACAAATTGAAAGAAAAAAAAAAAAAAAAAACAAAACAAAACAAAAAAAAAAAAAGAAAATACAAGAAGAAAAAAATATATGTACGAAGAGAAAATAAAAAAAAATATTTAATGGCGGCAAAGTTTCCTTGAAACTTTTAAAAACTTTTACAAAGCTTTTTCAAACTTTTTCAAATTTCTATCGAAAGTTTCTACCTTAAATGTTGAATAAATCTTCAATTCGTATTCCATTCCCATAGATAGATATCGTGGTGGAAATATCATAGACCCAAATAAAATAGAAAAAAAAAAGAAAAAAAAAAGGAATCGTTATAAAGAGGAATCTGAAAAAGGGAGTTACCTTTTCTTCGACCGCAACTTTACGTATGTTCCAAAGAAATTCAAATATGGCGATGATAAGAGACGCTGCACAACCCAACATCAATACGAGAAAGACACCTCCTACATTGGCCAATCCTAATTCGATCGAATTTGCATCCTTATCACTTTCATCCTTCTTACACTTACCACCGCCCCGTTCCTGCCACCATTTTGTTTTCAATTCCGACAATGTACCTTTTTCTTGTAGAGTCAATATTGCACCACTTATCGGTGTTCTGTATGGTGAATCTAATAACATTAAATCAATTCAATATATATATATATATATATATATATATATATATATATATATATATATATATATAATATTGTATTGTAAATTTTATATAATTCTCTCTCTTTTTTTTTCTCTCTTTTAAAAATTAAAAATCATACATTTAATGGAATATAATTGTCACTTACTACGTGGCAAAGCTATCCCGTAACCCTTGTTATCGATCAACGAACCAATTTGTTGTAGATCACAATTTCTTTCCATTTTATATTCGATCGTCGTTGATTCCATTAAAAATGCATATGCCCTTTTATCTTTAACCACACGTTCGACTCCCTCATCGTTTGTTGCCGTAAAGACAGATGGTCTTGCCTCTGCCATGGTAGCCCACATACGTTGATAAGTCGAATAATTCGAATCCTATAGAAAGAAAAATTTCATAAGGATTCGATTAATCGACGAATAGGATTAATCGTATTAGAACGAAATACTAACTCTGAAAAAAGCCGAAGTCGATCCTCCATCAACCGCACCGTATTTGATTTTAGTTTGTTTTGCAAGTTCCTCGACATTTGTAATAGGATTATCCATTTTATCGATGGTCAGGAACGCTGCCAAATTTGCGGTGTAACTCGAGACCATAATCAGTGTGAAGAACCACCACATTCCGGCGACCATACGTATCGATGGCGCTCTAAAATCAATTAGAATTATATTTAACTTATTATCATAGCTTTTCGGTTATTAGATTTCAAATAAAATCACGATCGTTAACTATTATTACATTGACTATCTACAATTTTTATTTATCCATTTTATAAAACTTTGTAATCATTTATCCGAACTAATTGAAAATCTATTTATACAAAATATGATTACGCATGATTATTTTAATAGTATAAAAATGTTCGATCATCAATTCAATGTCATATTTGTGATTTAGATTAAAAAGATATTTCCTTCTTTCTTTCCAAAAAAAAAAAAAAAAATAAATAAAAAAATAAAAAAAAAACAAACGACAATTTCTAAACACAAATGTCACACGAGTTAGATATACGACAATCGTGTCACGAAATAACTTTTTCTTTCGTAGTAATTACACATTTATTTCGTCCATGTAAACTTCGTAGATCGAAGAATTTGAAAAAAAAAAAGAAAAAAGAAAAAAGAAAAAAAAACAGACAAGGAAAACAAGAAAAGAAAAATATAGAAAAAAGAAATCATAAAATATCCAAAAGTAGCGGGAGGAACGCATAACGTTCTCCTAATTAAGCAAAGGATTAAAAGGGCCGCGTATGTAAATGGCGCTTGTTTGTTTGCCGACGATCTTTCTTGTACGCGTGCGCGCACTTGTGTGTGATACATTTCAGTGCGTACGTTAGTGCGGTGCGTACGTATATTTGCGTGTGTGTGTGTATACGTGCATTGTGTGTGTGTGTGTGTGTGTGTGTGTGTATGATGTTTCTCTCTCTGTCTCTCTCACTCTCTGTGTTTCTGTCTCTATCTCTCTTATTGAACGAAGAACACAAGGTATCCTACGTAGAATGGAATCAACGATGGGAGGAGGTGTAAGAGGTGGAGGAAAAGGAAGACGACGGCAGTTAGGTGTCTTTGGTCGGTCGTCGCCCAGTATGTGGCGAGCAAACATGCACGATGTCACGGACAGAGAGTTAGCGCCGTGCCGGCGCTAATAAGTGGGAAGCCGACTCAAATACGTCCGGCAAACAGCGCCTCGTTAAGCTTAATTGTCGTGACAAAAAAAGAGAAGTCTTGGTCCTAAAAAAAAAAAAAAAAAGAAAAAAAAAAGAAACAAAATAAAAAAAAAAGAAGAAAAAGAAGAAGAGAGGAGGAAGAAGAAGAAGAAGAAGAAGAAGAAGAAGAAGAAGAAGAAGAAGAAGTAGATGAAGATGAAGAAGGATAGAAAAAAAGAAGCATATACAAGGACGCTACTACGCAACCTGAATCCTTCGTTCCTTTTATTTTTTTCTCCCTTTTTTTTTTTTTTTTGTTTTGTTTCGTTTTCTTTTTTTTTTTTTTTTTTTTTTTTTTTATTTCTTATGCTTCTTCTCGTGTGAAAACTTTTCCCTACGATCGATATCAATTTTATTAATCATTCGAATAGATTAATAAAATAATTTCATTCTTTATAAATCTTATCGATTTTGATATTTACGACAGTTTATCCGATATATTATATTTAATTATAGATTTTTGATAGATATCTCGCGTTTGATAAATAATTCATTGTTAATAAGCGAAAAGAGGTTTATTTATATTGCGTATAAATGATATAATTATTTATTATATCGTATAAAAGAATTTCGTTCCTTCGATTTCGTGATATTACAAATTCTTGGAATCGTTTCGTTCAGATCGTTTTCGTATAGTTATGAAATTTAAGTAGGTACAGAAATTTCTCTCTATCCAGGTCATGTACTTATGATTCCGGATAACATAGGGGATTTAATGTTATTACGATAGGAAATCAGGCTTTTGTATATCCGGCTTATCGAATTCAAGTATTGGGAAAGTGAAATTTGAATATAGTCGAATATGTATATATATATATATATCTGGTTATTTGGATTAGAGTTTTAAATAGTAATAAGTTCGTACGTTTATTCTAATTTAGTTTTGGAAATTTTCCTTTTTTTTTTCTTCTTTTTCTTTTTCTTTTTCTTTCCCATTTTTCCTTTATTCACGTCATCGTCAAATCTATTATGATTTTAAAAAGAAATCGATGTATAGCGAATAAATTCTTACTGCGGTAGAATGTCGGAACCTTGTTGCATAAGCGAGCCTACGGTCAACCACAATGAATTCTTCAAGTCGAAATTATTTTCTAGTTCCTCGGGATCAGGATTGCATGGATGAGGATTGTTCCATTCTCCCGGTGCCATTCTAAAGATAAAAAACGTAAGAATTAATCCTACATATTTCTTTCACATGTACGCCATTCTTTATCATGATCTTTTCTCTCTCTCTCTCTCTCTCTCTCTCTCTCTCTCTCTCTCTCTCTCTCTCTCTCTTTCCCTTTCTGTGTCTCTCTATCTTCGTTTACCTAGCTTGTAAGTATAACATCAAAGAGACTATCAGATAAGCAGTAGCCATATATATCCAGACGTCGGTAGACAATGGTTTTAGAAAAGAAAAAAGTTCAGGCTCCTTCTCTTCAGCCTTACTGAATAATATACTGATGCCTGTTAAAAAAAAAAAAAAAAAAAAAAAAAAAAAAAAAGAAAAAAAAATAAATAAGTAATCGACCATACGAATATTACGATATTTACATCATACCAAGATTCATAAATGGCATTGTAAAATCCACTATACTTTCTCTCGATGACGTTATAGTTAAATCGCATATTGCAAGATCAGCTTCCTGATAAAAATTATCTTAGTTCTTTTAACGAATTAAAGATAAAACTTTTGATAATTGTTATATATCACAAAATTTTGTTACTTACGTGATCTAAAAGTAATCTCATCAAACCGTTCCAAGATTTTTTTTTGGGATTGTACGAACCATATTGATTATCAGGTACCAACATAAAGGAATATTTGAATTTGAGAATCTTGGCAATATTCTCGATAACGTCTATGCAATATCCTTCGTAATATTTTTTATCGATCGCTATACCTCGAGTTGATCCATCGGTCACTTCTATTACGTATGGTTCGCCCTATGGGGTTTAAACAATTTTTGATTTATTTATTTTTTTTTTTTTTTTTTTCAATCGATTAAGAGACATTAAAAGACGATATATATATATATATATTAAAACGTAACTATTTAACGTACCACTTTAGTGGCAATCCTGAAATGAGTCTGTTCGATAGATTTGAACAAATAACTTTCAAGTTCCTGTTTACTGCGAGTAGAATGAACACCTTTTTCATCCCAATATCCCATTTCGATACTGCTAAAACCACGAAAATCCAAAAGACGAAGTTCGAAGTTACGTCTACGACCAATCTCATCGAAAGAGATTAATCCTGTTATTTGTCCTTTCATTGGTACCTATCAATAAAATTGAGAAATTTATGAAAGAAATATTAGTATTTGCGATTCGACACATTGAATCTTTAAAAATAGAAATTTCAATTGATTTGAATGGGATTATTATTATTATTATTGGTAAGAAATAACTTTGGAAAAATATCAATCAAATTCCATTAGTTTTATATAATCGCAATTTCTTTTTTTTTCTTTTTTTTCTTTTTTTTCTTTTTTTTTCTTCTTTTTTTCCATTTGACATTTCTTACGAACGATCGTTGGAAATTAATCGCTTGAAGAATAATAATTTTAATATCTCGGTCATATATTTCTCGATCAGATAAAATATCGTAAATTGCAATGATTATATAAATGAGTAAATAAAGTCGTAAAGGGTCGGTAATAAAAGAATTCGTAAATTTTATTCGTCGATATATAAACGTGATACTATTTTAGAAACGTAGAGAGAGAGAAACGTCAATAAGTAGATTAAACGTAAAAGTTTACCTCTCGTATGATGCTGGTAATGTTGGGACCTGCCTCATATTTCTTTTCATCGTCGCAAGAGAGCGGTACCGGGATGATAGAAATAGAATCATCGTTATCATTGTTCCTTGCATATAGGATTTTCAAAGCATTGTACAAAAGGAAGACAGCATCATAAAGGACCGCACTCTCTGCCTAGAAAGCAATTCAAAAAATAAATCCATATAAAATAATACATCGGGGATCGATCGATCATTTTGTGGTTGGATAATTAATATTGTTCCGAATGAAAAAAGAAAATGAACACAAAAAAAAAAAGAAAAAAGAAAAAAGAAAAAAGATAGTAATAAAAAAAAATTTTCATTTCATTCACTTAATTCACTGTCGACTTTAAATTACGAATATCGATAAAAGATATGACATACAATTGAATCGTGCTTCATTGCTTTTTTGTCAAACGGACTAATAATATTTTTCATACATACATACATTACATATGTATGTAAATAGAAATAAAAATCTCGATTTTTTTTTCTTTCTTTTTTTTTTTTTTTTCTTTCTTTCTTTCTCTTCTTTTTTTTTTTTTTCTTTTTTTTTCATTCGTATCCATCGAAATATCGTATCATTTCTATATATATTTGTATCTGTATACGTACATACATATATATATATATATATATATATATATATATATGTATATATATATATCTATATGTATACACGTATCTCGTAATTTCGAGTTATGCATTATCACTCGATGCGTGACTCAACGTCGATCAGGAGGCATTAAATCATCCAATAATTTGTTGGGCAACGCGTATCGTTGATTTAATATTCCTTCAAAACTCGAGTTTATGCGATTTGATAAAGTAACATTGTTTACGAATAAACGATACGATGATAAATGAAAAATTGAATATAAATGTTACTACGTATTGTTCATTCTTATCTTACGATTCTTCTTTAATTTCATATTCAATAAAATATTGAGACTTTTAGATAATCATTATAGATTAGTAATATTAATAAAGAAGATTAAATTTTCATCGAATATCATTGTTATCGATTTAGATATCGATATTATTTATTATTAAGAATTATAAAATATCCGTTTATTACAAATAATTTATATATAAATCTACGCATATATATATATACACACGTGTGTAAACAAAAACAATTTGAGTCACGTTCTTTCGTAGTACGCATACGTATGATATTTGTAACAGTAAAGAAGGTCAAACGAAGCTTTAGTTTAATTCAAATATTCATTTAGTTAATACGTGTTTAATTTATTGTTCTTCGTATATTATTATTATATATATATGTTATAAAATCGTACGATACGTTTATCGATACGAGGTGTTTGATTGTGTACGTATATATATTATATATATATATATATATATATATATATATATATATATATATATATATATATATAAATATACACAGTCTAAGTAAGGACTTATATATAACAACATCTCTTTTGTATGTATTTGTAAGCAAAGAGAAAGGTCAAACAAAGCCTTAGTTCTGTTCTAATATTCATCTTGTTAAGACGTATATAATTTGTCGTTCACGAATAATTATAACGTAAGCTATAAAATTATATAGACGTTTTATGAGTTAGAAACATTTAATATTTGTTAAAGTAAAATAAGATATATTATTTCTTAAAGAAAAAAAAAGAAAAAAAAGAAAAAAAGGAAACAAAAATAATAATTTATATTTACACGATCGATTTGTTCGTTCATTCGTTTATTTGTATCTCTTTTCTTCTCTCCTTCCATTAACATTAGATTGCCCAAGGAAATCATATTGACTGTTTTGTAATTTCAATTAGAAAAACAATTATTTATATAATGACACAATTTCTTAGAAGTTTTTTTTTTTTTTATTGTTAATCTTTACTAATAAATTTTTATATAATTGTAAATAATATAAAAAAAAAAAATATTGAAAATAAATTTAAAAAAAATTTCAAAACACATTAGTTATTCGTTCACAATACTGTCATTTCGATTGCTTTTGGCCAATATA